>NC_071106.1:14975000-15062500 GCF_024256425.1 Clarias gariepinus
CAAATTATTAATCAGAGGAGAACATCTAAACAAAAAAATCATGACGTGTAACTGAATAATTCCCCCCCTTATCTCTATTACGTACAGAAGGATATTAAGCAGAAGTATAGCAGAAGAACAAGATGTACAGCCATAACAGTAGAGTGTCAGATTTAGAAATACTAATGATTTCATGCCAATTTAACAAATAAAATCATGAATCATGAGTTTATGACCTAAGTAAAGTCAACACATCCACAACCAATCGTTTTTACGCCACACTTTGATTTAAAAAATGTCTTTGCCCCATATAGCAAACTCATGCAGCTTCGGATCAGAAGGAAGGAACTGATCATTAAAAATACTCCCACAGAGCTACTCTGAAGTCTGGTTATCATTATTAAACGTGCTCTAGGTGTGGTGCCCTCTCACAGCACAGGTTCAGAACAGAGGAAGCGCCATGTCACGACGATACGTCTCCAGCCAAGTTACAGTACTGGCCTGCTACACAAACCTGAGCACTTCCCGAACAGCAGCATGCTATAAGTGGAAACAGGTTTATATTCAGCTGCAATGTGGTGCAGTTCCCTTTTGCCGGAGTCACACATGGCATCTTACATTTCTGAGACTCACTTCTGAGACAGGCTTCACATTTACTATGTAAAGATTAACACATGACGTGGTGTGTGCATATGTATAGGAAAATAATCAACAAATGGAGTGGTGTGATGTAGCTCGAAGTCAGACAAAGATAATATTTCCAGCCCAAAGTTTATTATTTTATATTATTCATATTATTTATTGTTGATGCTGAAGTCTCCTTTTATTAGTCTTTAAATCCCCTTACACTTTGCAGTTCCCTATAGATTAGCTGTTACTATGGAAACAAGAGCATGTTCGAAAGAGCATAATAAAACAAACCCGCCAATCAGATTCCAGACAGTGTTGTGGATAGTGCATGATATTGTATAGGACAGTGGATAAGAGTGACACTGTGGAAATCTTATCAGTCTGAGAGGAAGACTTGAACGGACGTGATCGGTCTCAGAGGAGCGCAACAACAGTTAATGATGAAGTGAGTCAAAGCGGGAACAGGTAAAGGCACTATTTCCTACAAGCACCAACTCCTCCACCATGCCTCTCTCTCTCTCTCCGTCTGTCTCCCATATTTATGCATTTTCTAGCTTCCTCAAGACAGTATGTCATGTCCTACTCTAAAAATAGGCCAGATTCCGGGCGTCTGAATGGCCTGAATAGTATGCCACCCATTCCAGTTGCTTTATGTAGGAAGTCTTAGATGATGAGACGTACTGAAGAAAATGTGTACGAGCTTTCTACGTTTCTGAGTGTTGAAGGAGGAATGTGTTATATTGAACTCTCAGTAGCTACATTTATATATGGTCAACATTTTATCAACCTAATTAAAAACTTATTCAGATTAAAGATTCCAACTTTACATGGATGCTAATTGAGTCAAAAAAGTTGTTTTTTTTCTGGTTAGCTTAGGCTTCCCATCTTTTCCAATAAATCCCACCTTCTGCATTATGATTGGTTACAAGAATTCAGTCTCATCTGTGATTGGTTAGATGCTTTAGTACATGTGAACTTGCGAACCAATCAGTGCTCTTTTCTCAGCCAAAGACCCAGTAAGTAAAAAACTGAAGCAGCCGTTTAGCTCAGAGCATTTTCCCCATTTTTTGTTTAGCTTTTTTTAATTAATTTTTTTATAAGGATATATATACCTCAGGATTGACTGAAACTGAATCTGATTTTATTTTAAGCAACTATACAAATATGACTGAAGAAAAATATAAATAAAAATGGGTCAAACAGGCAAATTACCAGCACAGATACATACACATGATCTCGTGTTTTTATGGTTGTTTTTGGTTGTTTCTATAAGCAAAAAATTAATAATAATAATAATAATAATAATAATAATAATAATAATTTCATTATGAGTAGTTTAGCGTATAAAAGGTAGGTCTACTGTATAATTAGACCTAAAGATGACAAAATCTTTCTTAAAAAATAATAATAATCAGAAACTACTAAACATTTATGCGAGTATGCAAATGAACTTACAATAAAACTGAATTATAGCCTCACTATTTTCATAAATGTTTGTTGTGCATTTTTCTAAGGTGTATTCATAATTTATAAGAAGTGTTTAATATTATCATTTCATATATTAGATGCAGGTTTAGATTTGACTCATAATATTAGAATGCATCCAAACAATAATTTGTTTTCATGAGACATACAGAGAAAGAAAGAGATAGATAGATAGAGAGAGAAAGAGAGAGAGAGAGAGAGAGAGAGAGAGAGAGAGAGAGAGAGATTCAGTTGACGTCATCCCCACGGGAAGAAAAGTGGAGAGAAAAACAAAACATGGCTTATCGCTGCAGAGATCAGATGCGCATAAAACAGTAAATTATATACTAAAGGAATGTTTATATATACAGTAACTGATGATAATGATGATATCCCACCTAAACACCTGCAGGACATGGACAAAGTACTATAATGCAATTATATCCTACCTTTTTGTAACATCATTCCTATACTCTAATAGTGATATAATTTACCCTTCATGAAAGTAATGATAAATATCGTTTTACCTGACATACCTGAAAACCCAAACAGACAGTTTGATGTGTAATGTAGTGGTTAGCACTGTGGCCTCGCACCCCTAGAGACAAGGGTTCGATTCCTGCCTCGGGTCTGTGTGCATGGAGTTTGCATGTTCTCCCCGTGCTTGTTTCCAGACTAGACTACCTGGCCTTCCCAAATTGCCAGTAGTGCGTGTGTGTGTGTGTGTGTGTGTGTGTGTGTGTGTGTGTGTATAAAGTCTCTTAGGATAGACCCCAGGCCCTGTACAGGATAAGCAGTATAAATGAATGAATAATAATTGAACCAATTATGATACCAAAAATTGTATTTCAATAAAAAAGTTGTATATACAAAGTGAACTAAATCAGCAAGCCTGTATAATATAAACTGGAAGTGCTGCTTAGTTCCTATGGCAACATATGACTCATGGATTAATGTGCTCCATGTCAGTCTAAAGTTAAAGTTTAGGTCACTATAATTACACCCGAGTCTGGAAAACATCATGATTCCACTCTTAAAAAAAAGACGGGCCGTGCATATACATGTAAAAACAGCAGATATAGAAAAGTATAGATTTATTTGGGAATAAACTGCTTTGACACTTTAACACACTGCTGCTAACCTAGTGCAGATATTATTATATTTCTCCACTGTGCCTAGGAACACCTAGGATTAAATTATCCATTTGATATTTAATATAAAGTACTCTAAATACAATATAAGTTTGAATTTACTGTATGAAGTCACATGACCAATCAAATTGTTATGTTAAACTCGTTAAGCATCATGTTTCAGATTTCTTCTGTTACAACAGCCTCCAGTCATCAAGGAAGGCTTTCCAGAACACTTTAGAGCTTGGCTGCTTGAAGGTATACTCGTGTAACCACAAGAGCATCACCAAGGTCAGACAATGATGTCAGGTGACGAGGCCTGGGATGCATTCGGCATGCAGTCATCCCAAAGCTGTATAAGTGGGGTTGAGGTCAGGACTAGAGTTCTTCCACGCCGACGTCGTCAAACAACGTTTTTCTTCTTTGGGCTTTTTGTGCACAGGAGTATGGTCATGCTGAAACATGTTTAATGCCTGTAGTCCAAATAAAATCTTAATGCCATATCATAAAGACATTTCTGACAAGTTCACGACTCCAACTGTCTGGCTTTCTAGTAACTTTAATATAAAAAAGTTTAAAGCCTGGAGCCTATCCCAGGAGACTTCGCGCACAACTGGACTGGGTGCCAATCCATCACGAGGCGCGCGCACAAAAATCACACGTTACAGGCGACTTGGGAACACCAATTTGTCTAATCTGCATGTCTTTGGACTATGGGAGGAAACCAGAGCACCCAGAGGAAACCCACCAAGCACAGGGAGAATATGCCAACTCCATGCACAATGAAGGAGAGACTCGAACCCTCAACCATCATGTGGATCACAGTGCTAACCACTACGCCAACATGGCGTCTATTTAGAATCCAGTTAAATGTATAAACAGTAGGTCTGCATCTACAGAAAAATCGAGCTAAAAATAAATAAATAAATAAATAAATAAACATCAACTAAAACACATTTCATGTGAGGAAGCAAACGAGCTTCGGATGAAATTTAAATATTGCCGCACTATTTTCATAAATGTTTGTTGTTTGTGTTTCTAAAGTTAATTTATAATATTAATTGTGTGTATAATATTATAATTTCATGGATTAGATAAAGGTTTAGATTAGATTTATAATATTAGAATATATTTGAATACTAAATTGTTTTTATGTGAGAGAGAGAGAGAGAGAGAGAGAGAGAGATAATCAGTTTATGTCATTCCCAAGGGAAGGAAAGTGGAGAAAAAAACAAGACAGTGCAGAGATCAGATGCACTTTATACAGTAGATTATATACTAAAGGAATCCGTTGTAATGATTATATATACAGTAACTGATGATGACGATGATGATGATGATATCCCACCTAAACAGCTGCATGACATAGACAAAGTAGTATATTCCAATAATATATTTTGATTACACGACCTCGTCCTGTGCCATGGTTAAATATTGGCCTGAATTATCTTGACCAAATGATTTCCTTTTGTTGGAGGATCTGAATGGTGTGATTCATCAAAACCCCCTCAAACACACCCACTGGAATGTCTGAGATTAGTCAGTGTGACCCCAGCACACAATAAAACATTTAGTGATATGAGAGCACGTTAAAGGGATGTGCAACATCGATACTTTAGAAATGATTAACACATGATATATTGAGCATCTTGATCGTGCACTTCAACAGAAAACACCACTCCACAGACCAAAGAAATAAACGTCTGCTTATTCTAGAGACACTCACATCAGAGCGCTAGATTCTCCAAAGTCCTCAACGACGCTTCTTTCTGGAGAAACTGTTCATTTTGTTTGAGCATAAAACACGATCATGTCCACATTCGCAGCTTTGCTGTTTAAGCTCCAGTTCTTTTGTCCTTTTGTTCCATACCGATCCCAAGGCCTGCTTTCTCAATACTGAACCGGAGAGGCCTCACTAGGCTGTAAATCATATTCTAACACACTTCTCTGTCAGACGACAATGACGTCATCAACCTCTGCGGTGGTTTCTCCCACTCGGCAAGGTCACATGACCAGACTGACTGTTGTTGCTGTGGCAACAGCAGCAAAGGAGAATATATATCCCAAGATACGAGATGGAAGAAAAAATATCAGGGAAGAGTCTGGCAAGGAGGCGAAACGAGTGAAGAGGCCCACTTAACTTCCTCTTAAAAGATGCAAACAATTATAAAGGAAAAAAACTTAAAAATATTAAATCAAATTTAGTTCAGTTCAGCTATGTTCAGCCTTTATTCATCACATTACTGCATCTTTATTCTTTGCAGATCCCAGCTTTTTGCTAGTTACATGGGGTCAGAGCGCATTATATCGTGCTTCTGGATCAGAAAGGGTTAAGGGCCTTGCTCAACGGCCCGACAGTGACAACCTGAGGTAGGGCTCAAACAGTTATCCTTCCGATCAAAGCCTTAACACACTGAGCCACCACCGCCCCCAAATTATAAATAAACATCTTTAATGATATTTAACAAATACATTATTATTTACATTTCTTTACCTCTACTACACTGCTGGTATTTTATCCTAGTTTAAGATCTTTGTTGTTGTGCTATGGCTGCAAGCTTGAGAGGATGAATCCAAATTGAGGAATTCCCAGCTCGAGAAAAATACAACTTCAGTGGATCATCAAGCAGTAGGCCCAGCACATCCTCGGCACTGTTGGTGAGCTGAGCTCCAGCCACGCCGCTACCCTAAGATTAGATAAAATGGACGTCACAGACCTCAAATCCCAAATTGTCAAACTGCATCTCATAGCAATGCCTCAATAATCAAGTTTCGTTCGTTAAGAGTTACACAAAACTCGCTCTCAAATGGTTTCTCAGTGCATTTGAAATTCAAGCACAGCATGGACTTTGTACTTAACATCATTCGCACAGCATCATTCGTACTCAACAACCGTTTCATAAACCAGCGCACCTCTTTTCTCCATTTTACACCAAAAATTGTACCTCATGATCTCATACAGCTCACATGCTACCACACTAACACAGCAATGAGACGCAAGTTAACATTAAAATAGTCCAAACTTACAAACTTATAATAAGAAGAACAAATTTTTCCTAAATACATTTTTTATAAAAGCGGCATACAATGGACAAGAACACAGTTATGTGAAATGATGGGAATCACTAGTGATCACCCGATATGACATCACGATACCTAGATGTGGACTGAATATTGAGATTCTCTAAGTATCATGATTTTGTACATATCCTGATTCAGTATACTTTTTTTCAGTTTTGTTAAAGTTTTAAGGCCCTGAACCTTAAAAACTATTTTAACCAATTCTAGTTTTATACCATAGCTTTATTCACTGCCTCAAATCCCCCCAAATTCATGGAGCGCGAGCACC
Source organism: Clarias gariepinus (assembly GCF_024256425.1). Lineage (NCBI taxonomy): Eukaryota > Metazoa > Chordata > Actinopteri > Siluriformes > Clariidae > Clarias > Clarias gariepinus. Next base: position 14,981,553 of record NC_071106.1, read on the forward strand.
CGCATGAGTCCTAACTAAATCAACCCCCCCTGCATCTCTAATTATGAGAGCAAAAACTCTATTTACTTCTCTATACAATCCCCTGCTACACTAATGCACTTATCCTAGAATTTCACTAGTGCTTGGATATCATTAAGGTGGAACGTTTTCTCGGTACACCAGAGCCATGATCGGAGTGCCTGTTTTACATCACATCTAAAATGCTGGCCTCGTAGGAGCTCCTTAATCGACCCAACATGTGAAAATGGCTTGGAGCAAGGTCAGGACTGTATGGGAGATGTGCCAACAACTCCAAACTGAGTTCCTGTTATGTGCAAGTGGTGTTCATGCCTGACTGCAAGCTGGCAACAAGTTATCCATTGCTTTTTAAAGATCAGGCATTCCACTCGCTGAGTGTTCACAAGATTGCTGCAGTGGGCTCCAATCCGTTTAGACTTGAACACACCTCGTTTATATTATTTTTAATTATAAAGGTAATACATGGGATGAGTGAGTCATGACTTCATGCACCATCTCACTCAAGAGTTACCAATGATGCGTTACAAGTAGAGCAAGAATGATTTTTCACCCGCAACTGGCCTTTAGGTTGTTCTTGGCAGAAGAATAGAAACATTGATACGACTAATTATCGAACCAGCTGTTAACCAGCTGGTTTCCTTTTAACTTTAGAAAGACACACTGATTAAAATCTCTTAAAATTCTAAAAAGCTATTATTTTTGCTCGGGATTTAGGCTGTTGTGGTTCAAAAGTAACCAAACTGTTATGCATATTGTTAGTAAACTGATCAAGATCATTCTATTTTATGAAGTTATTCCAATACATACATTTTTAAATACAAACTTGTGATAATTATTTCACATCTCTCCCTTTTTGTTACATGGAATTTATGTGCTCAATGATGACAAATGCCTGTTTTTTCCCCCAGGGCATATGTACTTTATTAGACTACTATTGTTCTTTTAGTCAATAGAAAACAATTGTTAATCACAACTATATAACAATTAAGTCAATCAAAATTCCATAGCTGTTAAAACAAGTCTAAATCCCACAGCAGTTCATTCATCATTATGAACTTAAACACTCAGCCGGTAAAAGACATTTTTTCCAGATGTGTAACAACATGACATTAGCATTACTGGCATGAGAAAGGAAGTTGTGATCTTGGCACCTCAATGCTTCCATCAACAAGTCACCAAAACGAGCATGAGCAATCACATTTACACGTTGGCATGTGGAGAACAAAAAAAAAAAAATATTTTTTTTTTTAAGAAAAAAAAGTTAAACAATATTAAACTTTTTTTGCTATTCTCCCTCCTTTAGAAAAATTCAAGATCATCTGTTGCCTATAAAAGGAGCAGTATATTTTAAGGGGGCCCCAGTGCCAATATTAAGGACTATCCAGGCAAATATGGTAGCTTGAGAATGAAAAATAAAGTTGTAGGAATTAAAATGAAGAAAAGAATGTTGGATTTCTCCACAGATAGAGCAGGTTATATTTGCCACTATGCTGTCCAAAAAAAAAAAAAAAAAAAAAAAAGTGCTCGACCCTCCTGTTGTCCTATTTTCAGCAATATCCCCTGCTCCTAATATTAACTTATTATGAAAATCTAAATGTAAAAATCTATCAATCTAACTAAACCTGTACAAACACCAGAAATAAAATACACTGCTACTCAGTTCTCAATTCGGATTGTTTGAAACACTTTAGATCCTCTTCTGGCAGAGAATTTGTCTGCCATCTATGACAATAATTCTGGTTATAAGGCAAATCACAGGTTTATATTAATAAGCTCATGTTCCCATGGTAACAACTTGCGCAATAACAAATGAGCCACAAAAACAGATTTGAAAAGTGTTTTATAATTGACATGGTGTCACTTTCTGTAAAGTGTACAGTACCAGTCAGGAGTTTGGACACACCTTCCAATTTAATGTGTTTCTAATTTTTCTCAAGCTGCTTCTAAAATAAAACTGGAGACTGTAATAACATACAGTATACGGCATTGGGTAACTAAGTGACAAAAACACCAACAGTAAGTAGTTATTATAAGACATGAAGGTGAGCTGTTCTGGATTAGTTCTTGCAAGAAGAGTATTGTGTTAAGTGCATTTGCAAAACCCATCAAGCACCATGATGAAACTGGCTCTCATGAAGATCATCCCAGGAAAACAAGACTAAGACCTACCTCTGCTGCAGAGGAGACGTTCATTTAGAGTTACCGAAGTCAGAAATCACCAATTAACAAACAGCACCCCAGATCAGAGCCGTTATGAAGGATTTACAGATCAATATCAACTGTTTAAAGCAGATTATTAAATATTTTGGACGCCTTCACCATTGCTTTACAAAGTAGAAAGACATACAAATCAAGAAAGATCATAGAGTTAGTAAGTGTGTCCAGACTTTTGGTCCCCACAGCCATGTGTAAGCCATGGGTGCCCCAATTCTGTCATCAGTTTACTGATATATAATTATTGTATTCATTTTAATGTGTTTATGTTTTGTGATGGTATTGTTATTGTTAAATGGTGTATATGGAAGAAGTCTCCAGTGTCAGAGCATTGAAAAAACTGTACATTTATGACTTCCTGACAGGAAAATGCTTTTAGAATGAAGGGCTTGGTGCCATTTTCAGCATCACAGGAACTTGATAACCTGTGCTGTAATTAATATGGTGCTTGTGAAGGAACAACTATTCCTCCAGTATGTTATCAGCGGAACTAACCTTTTGCACAGGCATGTTAAAAACATTAAACATACTGTAGTTATAAACTGATAAAATTTATTGCATGTTGTTGGTAATAGTTAAATAAGCACCTTTCGAACAGTAACCGCTTTATTTTGAGCCGCATACTTGCATAGCTATTAGGCCGTTTAAAATTTTTTATTAATTTTTATTAGGAGACCTGCTGATAGCCATCAACTATACACCATCATGTTGTTTTTCTTTAGCTTGCAAATTAGTTTCACTTAAATATGGGTGTCATATACATTATGTGCCATGTCTAGTTTGTAAATGATCCTGTTAGGGTAAAGTAAAGAAACCCATTCTCTTTCATGCTAATGTATCCCATATATCCAGGATTTTTACTATTAACTTCAGATGTTGGCACATGTCTGGATGATATATGGATAATATACATATTATCCTGTATACAGGATCACACGGGTCCCGGAGCCTATCCCATGAGATCTTGGGCACGAGGCGAGGTACACCCTGGAGTGCCAATCCATTGCAGGGCAAACATACTTTCACACACAAATAATCACACACAATTTGGGAACGCCAATTAGCCTAATCTGCTTGTCTTTGGACTTTTGGAGGAAACCAGAGAACCCAGAGGTAACCCACCAAGCACAGGGAGAACATGCAAACTCCATGCACAAAGACATAAGGCAGGAATCGAACACAGACTGTACAGGTGCAAGGCGACAGTGCTAACCACTAAGCCACTGTGCCGCCTTTTAAGAATCAAATGTTTGCAAACACTAATTAAAACTAGCAATAGCAGTTCCAATTAGGCAACGTGAACCTTTGTAGGCCAGTCGAGAACCAATCGACTTAAAGGTGTTTGAGTTAATAAGCAGCAGTTGTGAATGCTACGGAAATGGACAGTGTGTTCCAACAGGAAAAGTTCAGCACAGAATAAAAGAAAAGAATTGGCAATGTTCAAGAGATGCAACTATGTGCCAAAAACAATTTCATCGCTCAACCTCAGAATCTCCCCAGATAAAACAACAATGCTCTGGAACAGAAAAAGTAACATTTGTACAAACAATGAACTCCGAATGCAATCCATAGAAGCGAGTTCCAACACCAACCGAGCAATGCATAACCAAAACAGATAGATAAGTACAGATAACTTTAGAACACAAGTGATGGTAAAGACAATAATCATCAAAGTTTCTTTCTACACTTTTTCCGCAGGAGTCAATATTTGAGCTAAGAAAAACACATACAGACACCTGGATGCTTGCAGAGGTGCCAAAAATAAGGGGGAAGTGTGGGAAGTGTGAACTCCATATCCTCTATGCTTAAAGCCAGTTGGTGATTTAACTATAATTTAACCGTAAGGATGCTGGAGGATGAAATGTGTTTAATTTTGTAAAGTGGACACTTATCTAGTTTTTTATTTTCTATGCAAATCGCTGTATAGTTACACCCACACACACTCATCCAGTGATTTTAAAGCCACAAGAACACTTGGAAGGAAGAAGTTGGTGGGCTGACTGCTCCGAATTTCCTTAAAGTGTGAAGGAATGTCTAAATGTGTGTGCATAGTGTCCTGCAATTGTCCTGGTAACAGACATAGGTGTTTTCCCCTCCCAGCGGTCCAGGAATAGGAGATTAGAGTCCTGATATAAACTACTTAATGAAGTTTAATCAATCAATATCATGTTGCTTAGTCCAGCTGTTTAATGTGAATAAACTTGTTCTTGTTTACACCATTAACCTAACGATTGTTACACTATGGCTTTATGGAATAACCATCATGAGACTAGGTCCTACCTTAAACCCGATACAAATGCATAGCAGTTATGTCTTATAAGGAAACCAGTAACAAGAGTGCTTAAAATGTTAACCACGTCATAAATCACCACCCACATAGCATACTGCCTGGCCAAAAATAACCACCGCTAAATAACATAACATGTAAAAATGATTCCTCATACATCCAGAACCACTATTTCGTAAGTTGAGTCCTGGGATATGCCTGTGCCATCAGGAAAGGAGATGTGATCCAGAGATGTGATATCCTGGTCCTGGTGACCTCATTTTATTGCCATATAACGTTGCTGAGTCTAGACCTGACCAGCTGAATCGACCCCAGATCATAACACATATTACGGGGGCTTGTACCGGCCTTACTGTATGTGCTTTTCTTCTCACCCTGATTCCCCAATCACGAAATACACAACCCGGTCAATCTAGATTAATTAGACGACTTAACCTTTTTCCAATGCCCTAAAGTGTAATCTTGATGCAGCAAAGAAATGGATGTTCTATCTTTGTTGATAAAAGGTAAAGGACATTTATCATAACTACAAAGTGCACCTACAGTACATGGCAGGAGTATTAATAAAATAGGCAATCAGTATAGAGGCAAGGATGGTGTATCTTATAAACTAAACATAATTTTAATTCTAAATAATATGATTATGGCTAAGTTTTTTAAAAAGCATCACAGCAACACAGAGGTCACTGTTGAACGGTAGAGAAAGCATTTTATTTACCACGATTTTAACTTTAGAATTGCATAAAATGCATAAACGTTCATTAGTAACATAAAAGGTTCTGGTACTTTTAATAAATGTCACGTATATCCGGATTGTTGGTGCATTCTGTTTTTTCGATGAAGTATTGAATTACTGTTGACATTATCCATCTTCAAATATGAAAAAGTCTACATGCATACAAGACACACCTTCCTCCCACATTCAACACATCCAAACACAGATATAATCCGCCACACTGCTGAGAATCCAGATAGGTTACTAGCCACACACACACACACACACACACACACAGCAGACACACCTCTCGGACAACACGCTGGGTGGAGCAGGCATTTGCTTACAAGGTAAATAAGCTAAGGAGATCCTGTGACCCAATACAGGCACCGTGCTGTGCAAGTTGGCAGTGGCTTACCTTCCACTTTAAAGCTTTTACTATCCAGAATAAAGCTCTTACTATGAAATGTCCGTATGACACAACATGCTTGTGAATGGAAGATATACATGGAGCTTAGGTTGAGAGCAAACAAGCGACTAAAACAAGATGTACTAAATTTACATCACTCTACAGTAAACTAGTGGACAAGTCATGAATCCATTAGTAAAAAAGAAAATTGTGCTTTGAATGGCCAGAAAAAAATGGATGTTGTCTAAAATAATATAATTAAGTATAATAATGGGTAGTGAGCCAAGTGCAGTAATACAAACAAATGAGTACATAAGCAGACATGAGGGCGACTCAGCCACATGAGCTATGAGCTTCTATCAGCTCCAATAACAGAGCAGTAATGCTTTGTCATTTTTTATTTTGTTCTTCTTGTCACTTGTAAACGATATTACTAGAGGCGTTTAAGACAAAGCGGGACTTTCCAGAAATTTCTCTTGAATGAAGGGTGTAAAACCGAAGACTTCCAACACAATGCGTTGAGACTCTTACAAGTCAAACAATAAAACAGTATAAATGTTTTAAAGAAAACTGTATATTCGTGACTGACTGTCCCGGCCAAGGTTGCTCAGATCCCATAAACGCTCTGCCTGATTGACAGATGACTTGTAGCCAGTGTGCGGAACACAAATAGACAGGAACTCAGCTAGGAGTTATTGCCACATCTCTGTACAGCCCTGACCTCGCTTCAAGACATTTCTACCAGTCTGGGCCATTAAAGGAGTTCCTGGGAGGCTAGGGTTTAAAATGTAAAGCAGGCACAAAATTAGGCTTTTCCCCTGCTATGGCATTCGATATTTGGATGATGTTCATGTTCATGAAGCTTCCTCTGTAATTCTGGTGGCCAAAAAAAAGAAGACTATTATAGCTTAATATGGTGCAATTTACTAAAACATGATCTATTACGATTTACTATTACGATTGATTTTTAAGATGTGTAAGCATAATTCGAGTATTGGAGAAAAACTCTTCCTGGCAGTTTTTCCACAGTTTGGGAAAAAAAAGAGTCACCAATTTTTAAAAAACAACATTTAAGTATGTTATTACTGCATGTTATTAGTGGGAAATTAAAGAAAGATAGTTTAACTCAGCATTGCCAACATGACCACTTAAAAGTATTCAACATTTAAACATAATTTTGTTTTAAAAAAAAAAAAAAAAGGAAAAAAAGAAGTACCCCGCCTTCAAATTTCATTGTAACCCCCTGGCTCTTCAGACGCCAACACACAAACAAGCTGCAGAAATTCCAGACTCTGTACTGCACATAATGAACTGTAGCTAGCACGTGGTGTTAGGGCTTGCAGAATGACTGCGCTGTCTGCTCGCTCCAGTCCAAGGTTCAACCCTCAATTCCGGATACAAGCGCTTGCACGTGCAGCACCCTCTGGGACTGAAAAAACATGCACCGATTACATCATTCGCACCCATCTAGAACGTCTAGAGACTGGAACTGGGAGTTACGTGCGACTTCATGCAAAAGGGCTATCTTGTGATAGGACAGGCAGATAGCAGACAGTGGTAAACACATGGCGCGATCAAAGATTAGGCTTCGATTACTCTGATAAACTTCTTTGTAAAGTTACGCGAATGTAAATCAAATGCAAATCCAGACGCAAAGACAATCCAGAAGGCATCAGGTGAGCGGAGACTGTTGTCTGTTATCTCAGATTTTTTACATTCCAAGAGTGAATGTCACATTTTTGTTAAGATATCAAAAGAAATTACAATTGAATCAAGCAGGTGTATTTAAAAGATTTTACCAGGAATGTACAAACCCCGTTTACATTAGATGCTTTTACATGGACCCTCACATCCCATTAATAATTGGAGTAACAGCTTCGGTATAAAAGTGCATCATGTAAAATCCTGATCAGAATTAAATTTCAATCAGAATGAGAAGGGAATGTATAAACCTTAAATAATCTGTTCAGTAGATAAATATCAAGCAGGTAAACACCTGATCCTAGTGTCAGAACAAATATATTTACCCCACATGGAAGTAAGCTTTAGTGATGAAATGGGTTTCTGAGTTTCCACTTGTCTTTACTTTCTTCCGCTGCATCTCTGGCTGAGGAAAGAACCATACTTGGCTGACCGTTTCATAAGCAGTAAAACATCCAACTAATCACATAGAGACTGAATTCTCTTAACCAATCAATCATAACACAGAAGGCGGGATTTACCAGAAACCTAACGTACACTCAAGCTGAAGAAAAATTTTCCTTGTTCTGTCTAATCAACCACTTTATGCATGTCTAAAAAATTATACCTTGATTAAATGGCTTTGACCATATCAGTCTGAATCATTAATCAGAGTAACTGCAACTTGTCAATATCAAACTCTTTCAGTTGAGAGCTTCAGTCAATATACTCTTGAGGGAAAAAAGTTTCATCAGGATTGCCCATCTGGAGGAAACCCTTCATATATGATATGATATTAAAATATCATTGCCTAGTAACCTCTTCAGAAAGTTTTTAATAATTTAAACAAGCCAATGAAAATCGTCTTTTCTAATCACAGGATTCGTTTCTCTCTCTCCTATACCCTTTTCCCACCAAAGTGAACCAGGTGCTAGCTCATGTCTAATGCTAGTGCTTGTTCAATAATGAACCACCTTAGAACTGGCTTTGGTTTATTTTTTTCCATGGACCAGAGAGTCATGTCATGACGTCACTGTATACATTGTGTGCACCTCAACTTTTCTAGCAATGCTAATGGCAATGCTAGCAACAAAACAAACAAACAAACAAAAAAAGCACACAACAACAAGGACGAACTTCAACCTGACTTGGCAAACAGTTCTCCTGGCATCATCAGTACTGTACTAAAAAACTTTTGACCTGAATATTGAGTCAATTTTTTAAAGATGATAATCTTTATTTTACAAATTCTTTAACATCGTCTAGCCTGGACGTTTCCCAAACCCTGGTGCATGCTTTCACAGCCTTACACGGATAACTAAAATTCCTTTTCACTTGAATTTCTGGCAAGGCCTTTAAACTGCACCAAACCCAAAAGTACTCACTGTGAGTGTGTGTGTGTGTGTGTGTGTATCAGCGAAGTGCTTCCTTAGTTCCCACTGATTAAAACCATCACAGCACCATAGAAATAAACAGTCTGCCCTTTTTATTACTCCCATTTGTTGTGGCTAAACGTTTAGCCAACAAACTGCCTCTCTGTGCTCTGCGTTCATGACGCTTCTGTAATAAGCTTTTTGGCATGGGAGACAGTAAAGCGTTCGAAAATCCGTTGGCCGCGATGGATTCCTGAGGCTACGGTAACCAAACAATAACAGACACAGGTTGAACACGCTTCCTTTTATGGTGAGTTCAGTGCCTAAATTCTGAGTGCTCTCTCTCTCTCTCTCTCACACACACACACACACACACACACACACACACACACACTGGCACACTGCACAGTCTAGGTTAGCCCTTATTTCTGTACTACTTTTACTCCTGTACTAACAAGCATGAACCAGCTGCTCTTTTTACTACCAGTGTTTATTTTTAGTTGTTTTTTTTTTCTCTACTTCCCCACTGTATGGGTGGGTAAACACGGCATCAACATCATGAGGAAATACTTTTCTTTTCATGCTTTTCTGCACGTGCTATTTTCAGGAGAATTACTGACCGACAGAACTTTTCACAAAAGAGAAATTTCAACCAAACAAGCAGCCAGAAAACAACTAATGATGTCATACCATCATTTAAACCTGCTGAGAAACATGCAGTCGAAAAGAAGCCCATTATATCATTGTTTTATTGCTCACTTTCTCAGTGCCAGTATCGGTCCTTTAAGGATAAATAACATTTCTAGAAAACAAGTATTTTTGCACATTTTATGTTGATAAAAATGTGCTGTTAAATTTTTCTGCTGGGATTTTTATATACATTAACAGTACAGTGCAAATAACAGCTGTAGAGCAACAATGTCTCTCAATGACAAAAGTCAAAATCAAACAAAGTCAATAATCTGTGTGATGACCCTGTGCTTGAAATATAGTCTCAGGTCCAATTTGCACAGATTTATAGGAAAATTTGTTGAACACTACGAGAAAATCCTGCAGAATAAGCTAGAATCCTTTTGAGAATTCACATGCCCAAAAAAATAAGTTTTTTTTTTCTTCAAACATAATGAAATTAAATTAATGTTTGTTTTTTTGTTTTTTGTTTTTTTGTTTTGGGGGGGGGGGGGGGGGATCAAAATCTTTTGAGTTTGGGTCAAAAGGGAAAAAAAACAGGGGGGCTAAAACTTTTGCACAGTACTGGTAAAGAACCATATTTGGAAAACATAATAAAACTAACATTTAACAATCAGAAATAGTTTTTGTACTGACTTAATGATTAAGTCATAAAATAAACATGTTTGTACAAAAAAACAAACTAAAAAAAAAACACAGGGTTGCTAAAACTTTTGCACAGTACTGATGAAGAACCATATTTGGTAACTTCACTGACCTTGATTTGCAGCATAAAAATGAAAATGAAGAAAATTTTTGGAATAATCACAAAATGTCTTGGGTAAATGCTTTATAAATTAAGCCTTTTTGAAATTGTGACATGCTGCACGTTTAAAACATTCTCCCTTTATATGCAACGTAGAACTTATTATCTGTTATCATGACCAAGTTCCTTAATATTGATATTTGTGCCGTACTTCTCAACCCCACTCCAGATCAGTGTAACACTATCCCAGAGCCCCCTCTATGCCTAGTAACCGGGTCATGAAAATAAATAGCCCCTCTTTCTCACACATCAGGGCCGTTCAAGAGAAGTCAGACATCTAATCTCACCCTGGCCTTTTCAGCTACTATAATCAACTGTTTAAGCTGAGTCAGCAGGAAAAGCCCTTCCTTTTTATTCTTTCCCCCGTCTCTCCCAGCAAACTGATTCTGAATATGAGGGAATGTCCTTTGGCTAAGTCTCCCTTTTCCGGACTTAAATAACAGCTCTCTGGTTAACAGCGAGGTTCGATTTCACATTTAATTGAATATCCTGTGTTTTAATCTGCTGCGCTTCTGAGAACCAGTTTACAGGCAAATCTTTAAAACGTGTCTAAACATAAACCCAGTGCTCTGGTGAACAAAATACTAAAACTTAAAAGAAAAGTCCACACTGAGCGACTTGCATATCGCTTGTTTTATTATTCTAAGTAATATATAAGCATCCAAAGCTCATAATACTGCACTGAAATTCCAAGATGAATATAGTGTAACTTCTTTCAATACATATCGCACAATACCTGCAAAGAGACCACCTACAGTACAGTAGGATTTGATTCTTTGCTTCATCTTTAAATGTGATGAAAAGCAAGTGATGCAGCAGCACGTCTTTCCAGCATTGCATAATGACACTTTAACACAAGTGTTATGTCCTCCGGTGATGTCTCACATAATGCAGCATCAGACAACGAATTAGCACTTAAATCAATGATGCATATAAATTATACATCACTCTCACTTACTATATCGCTTTACCCTGTTTATAGGGTCGCGGGGGACCTGAAGTCTATACCAGGAGACTTAGGGCACAAGGAAGAGTACATTGCAGGGCACTCATTCACACACTATGGGGCTAATTTGGGAAAGCCTACTGCATGTCTTTTAGGACTGAGGAGGGTAACAAGAGTTCCCGGAGGAAACCCACCGAGCACGGGAAGAACATGCAAACTCCATGCACACAGACCCGACGCAGGAATCGAACCCGGACCCTGGAGGTGCAAAGTAACAGTGCTAACCACCATATATATTTCATAATGCCATTTTTCTTTAGCATTGCTGACTATATGCTCCTGTAAACAAACAAACAAACAAACTCCCAATCTATTCAGTCTATAGTGCACATATGCATGCAAAAGTTGTCTCAAAAGTTTATACACCCTATTTCTGTTTGGAACTACAAGACAACCATGACAAAAAAAAAAGTTTGGTTTGATTTGTGTGTTTAGTTGCAGATCTGGCAGATCTCTAACTCACACACCATCATCCTTATCTGACATGGCGCGCACATACATACACACACACACACACACACACAGTGTAACATGAGACAAACAAAGGTTATACCACAGTCAGAGGATCACATGTTTGTTTGTGTACTCTGTAAGAAAACGCACAAGATTATACGTGTACATGATTTAAAAAAAGAAAGAAAGAGGCAGAGCACCTTATGAAACCTGAAAGAGCTCATGTCCTGCTGGGGACCATCTGAGCATGCTCAACAACATGAGCTCTTTAGAATCAAAATAGTGCTTATTTCACTAATCACTGATTAACACCTAACATCAGTTATCTACATAATAACCCCGATCGCATGATGTCCTGTATATATATATATATATACACACATATAAAACCAAGCCCATGCACAGATGTCACACCAGCGTGACGAGTTTGAATTGTCTGATCGAGCTCTTTCCCAACGCTTACCTTTACAGATCGTGTAAAAAACCACACACGCTTCGGCCTTGACACGTGATCAAACAACGGCCTTAATTAATCCATGACACGTAAAATAAATATCCACTGATCATCTTGAACAGGTTTGATCGCGCTAGATCATAAAACCTCTTGGACGCGTTCACATTCATACTGAAGGCGCTCATGGACTCGCCGAGGCGCCGAAGGACGAAACTCCACGAGAAACAAGGATGGGGGTGTTGATCAGCCTGCGCGAGCGTGTTTATCGCGTAAAGTGCACTAGTTCATACGCGCAAAACTACACGAATCATTTAATTACAACAAATGAACCGTCGCTACTGCTCGGTATTTCTGAACAAACGCAAACCGAATGCAGACAGAAATGAATTCCTCTGTTCCCCCCCCACGAAGTGGATCGTCCATCACCTCGGTTTTTAATCCTATTGGTTTTTCCCGATGACGTCACCACGGGCGGTTACTGAAAAGCCTGCATGTCCAGTGTAGGGTTTTTGGTGAACAGGGTGTTACTGGTTTAAGTAACCGGTTTGATTGTACAGTAGTGTACTTTTTTATTTCTTATTTCAAAGGGTTTTCTCCCTCTCTCTCTCTCTCTCTCTCTCTTTTTTATTTAAAGTCTAACAACCAAAGCATTCCTTTTTGTTAAAACTACCTTCATCAAATGAGCTAAACCTGTGGGCTGAATGTAAGGTATGAACCACGTTAAAGGGAGAGATCATGCGCTGATGGAAAACTAATCAACACTGGGATGATGTGATGTGATCCGTTCCAGCGGTTAGCACTGCTCCCTCACACTTCCACACTTGGGGGTTTCTTCTTCTTCTCCTTTGTTGTCTAACAGCGGTTGTAATCTCGTCCCGCCAACTGTAGGTCTCTCACAACTCTCACTCTCCCTCATCCAGCCTTCCTTAAAATGTCTAATGCATCCTTTACTGATCTTGTCTTGACTTGTTATATGTCGCCCGCTTTATCCCGCACTTCCACACACTCTTTCTTCTCGACACGTTTCTCTCTCAGTACTGTACCTCTCAGCATCTGGATGGAATTCAGTAAGTTGCATCAACGCCACCTATACTATAGATCTTTCTCCCCAGCCTCCCTGTCCTTTAAAGTAAATTTTCATTAAGTGCTTCCTTCCCTGATCATTGCCCCCCCCCCCCTCCCCCTTCTAAAAGACTTCCAGCATTACCATCTATTCCCTCTAGTTCTTGGAGCAGTGCCACCATATCAAGCCTCTCCTGCATACTGTATTTCCCGCACAAGACCAATACATGCTCCACAGTCTCACTTTCCTGGCATCCCCAAAGAGTCCTGTTGGGTGGTTACCTACTATAAATAGAATGTTATTAAGGTAGCTGTGTCCAACTGATTCTCGCAGTGGAAGTTGCAAGTTCTCACTGTTTATCGTCGGTTACCTCTCCAAGTAAAAAGATGCATTTTGTAATCTGATTGGCATTTCCAAATTTCCAAATCCAAGGTGTATGGGTACACTCTCAATGAAACGTTTGTACACACCTTCTAATTCCCTCACTGACTGTTGTTGTTGTTACTTAAATACTTAAACCAAAAAAAAAAAATTTTTTATCAAAAATGTATAAAATAAACCAAAACTTTTAACTGGTACTGTAGGTGTGCGCTTGTGCCCTGAGGTTGGTTGGCACCCCATCCAGGGTGTGTTCCCTGCCCTGTGCCCTGAGTGCCTGGGGATATGCTACAGTCTCTACACAGGGTACGCTATATAGACAATAAATGAATGTGTATATTTAAATTCCTAGTTATTTTAACAACATATTTAAAGTACTCTATCACTCTTACATCATACATCCTCTTCTAATCAGCTGAACCTATCTTGAGCCTAACACACACATGACAAAACACACCTTGTCATGTTAGAGATACTAGAAAGCACAATACAAAGTCCTCTGTCATGAAGATCTTCCCACTGCATTAAATCAGTTGACATTTACAAACCCCTGACATTGCAGACATTCTTTCAAAAATGTTACAGCCTTATTAAAAGGTTCATTAAATCAGTTTTTATAAATAACTACACGTTTACTAATAGTGATGTTGGTCACTTTGGTAGGAGGTGTCATGCTTATACTGTATCTCTAAAGTCCATGGCTCATGGAGTGTCTTGATTTTTTTTAGAATTTTCTGATTACAAACTTTTGAACATTGCAACATTAAGCTTTTTAAAAAAAACATGTAGTCAATGGACTAAAAGCATTTTGTCTTAAACAATAAGTGGTGAGTTATCGTAGTTGGCTGTGTGCCATTTCAGTCAAACAGTGACTGAGTGAAATTAGGTGGTTCCTGACCACACTGATTAAAGACACATACCAGACCAGGCTTTCTAGTAAAAACCTTTTAGGCTAAACAGAAATTAGAAGTCATGTACTGTGTACAGATCGTTTGCGAGGTGTATTAACAATGGTATTGCAGCAGAGCTTGTTGCGTGTGTGTCTGTTGTCAGTTGCACTCACGCTCCAGACTCTACGTGAGGTTGAATGTCAACCAAATGTTTTCCAGAACAATGTAGAAAGGGAACATTAACTGTTCCACCCAGCAACTGGTACAAAATAATGAGGGACACTGAACCAGAACGACCTCAGTGATTACATCCAGTGTCATAGGGAGATAAACGAGATGTGACCGAGGATGTGCAATAACCTTTTATCAATCCCTGTCTTTTTTTTGTTTATTCATATAAAGTATGCTCTTTAATAATATACAGTAAATCAAGAAAAGTCAATAGCACAGTGAACACTATTTCCTGCAAAGACCTCGATTATAAACTAAAGTCAACACTGTATGAAAAAGGTCAACATTTATGTGTTGCTTTAAAAGCAAAGAGAAATACATTATAGTGTGACGCGGTAATTATGAAACAGGGGTTACTGCCCTAAATAACAACAAACCATTACACAAGACCTGAATATGCCTGAGAGCATCCAAGTCAAAAGCTGAGGTCATAAAGTTGGCTCTGAATGCAAGACAATTTCACGACACCAGCTATTTTTCTCATAAGTCTGTTAAAGAGCATACACGAATCTGCTCTTGAACATGACTGAAAGTTCCAAACATTAGATTAAAAAGTTTAAAATATCCTATTATCTATATGCATTAGTGGTTCAAAGGATGTAGAGTGGATGTACACTCCAAGCCGCACAAGAGGTGTTGCATCAACACTATCAGCACAGTTTTACTGTTCTAATCGCCCAACACGCCCACACTCACACTCCTGAGCACACGAGATAATTAGTCAAAACTTTGCTGGGATATCTGGACAGACAAATGAAGTCTCAGAAACAAATAAAATATATCACATAACAGTGTTTGACAACCACATCAGCTGTCTGAGATAAATGAATGTACTGTATAAAAGATAATCAAGGAGTTGTTTATGGAATAAAACACTCATGATATGACGTTCTAAAATAATTCATTCAATTTCATATAACAGCTCATTGTAAATTATCTAATGCATTTATTCAAAATAGAATACCATACTATTTCTAGTTAGATTTAAAACAAGTAAGTCCTTTTAAACACAACTTCTATGCATAGCTATAAACAAACATACTGTAGCCTTTCATGTTACCAAGAAAAGAAAAAAAAAAGAAAAAAAAATTTTCAAGGAAAAATGCAACGCTCTGAGAATGGAGACTCCTTTAATGAATATAAAATAATAATAATAATAATAATAATAATAATAATAATAATGCGTTCTTTTGTTCTTAAAATACATAGCATTTTTGCTGAATAATATAATTTGCCTAGATTAAATTATATTAAGTATTCACATGACCCTGTAAATAAACTGTAACGTGTTAAAATAAGTGCAGAGGTGGCACGGTGGTGTAGAGGTTAGCACTGTGGCCTCAGGTCGTCTCCTGCTTTCTGGTCTGTGTGCATGTAGTTTGCAGGATCTCCCCATGCGTGATGGGTTTCCTTGGGGTACTTTGGTTTCCTCCCACAGTTCAAAGACATGCAGGGTGGGCTAAAGTGCATTCCCAAATTGTCCCCAGTGTTTAAGTGAGTGAGCATCATGCCCTAACGTCCCATTAGATTGGTAGAATGTACAGGATAAGCAGTATAGAGAGAGAGTGAAAGAGAACAAACTGCATTAATATAAACTGCAAACTGTGCTGTGCTATAAAATCTGTCTAAATAAAGAAGTATATTTATTTATTTATTTGCAGAGTCATAAGCATCTATTTGAAAAAAAAAATACCTGTAGGCCTATCTTTATTTTTAGAATGCTCTTGCATGGTATTCTTTCTCCTACCAAATGTACTGTACAGTTCAGCACTAACCAATATAAACTAACCGTATAGTTTCCTAATTATACTTACATTAGAATAGACCCTATTCAATTCAAGCAGTTATGACACCATAATACATATCAGTTAGAGACCTTAGTAATAGTGGAACATCCTTCAGCATCTTTTACATCTAATTCATATGCTTCTGATTTGAGTCAAAATAATATTCCTGTCATCATCATTACAGTAAAGACCTAGAGTGACACTGCGTAAGGTTTCTATTGTGTTCTATGTTAAGCGGAACTGAAACCTCATAAAAACAATCTGCAGTACCCGGTCCAGGGATGGTGAAATAGTTTATAGAACGACACACCAATAGCTTGCATGTGTTATGTATCAGCTTTCGAGCATATTTTATGGAAAATGGCAGCATAAATGTTTGGATATGGTGTCCCTTAAGATATTATGTGATGAGAAAGCCAGGATAACTCTGTTACAGACAATGGAACTGTTACAGCTATGTAAAGTAAAGAACTACTGATAGCATGAACAACAGAACATCAGGAAAACAGGCATGCTATTGTAGTTTAATTTTAGCCTTTTACATAGTGAAACAAATAATTTATGGATCAACGTGTTTGCAAGTCGTAATAATCGTTTGGTTTCACCTAATTAAAAAATATTTAATCACTTAATTAAAACAAAAACTTTATTTATTTTGATAAAATAAACATCATATCATCCACACATAAAAGCTTTTAAGAGGCCAGAATAATATTTGAGTGCAATATGCATATAATGAGATTCCTGTTATTTGAGTCGTCTCTTTAATGTCTCATTGCGCTTTACGCCGTCGATGATGAGCTTACTCTACCCGAATGCTCACATCGTAATGATCTATCGCCATCATGCAACAGTCTGCTGATCTTTCAAATCGATAACACTCAGGCCATTATAAACATGGCATTCAATTTCAGTAATAATCATGCCTGCCATGCAGCATTATAATAAAGGCAAGTCAAACACAGAGGCTGGATGGGAGAGAGATCTGTATAAGGCTCAAGCCAGTATTTTGATTCCTATCGGTTTGCTAGGCAACCTGGAAAGGGAACAGCTAGTGACTCTACCAGAAGCCCTTGCTAGTGCAGAGCTATTAAAAGAAGTTAATGGGAGCAGGGAAGAAAGCAACCCACAGAGAGCTTGGTGCTGATTATGTAACACCAGACACACGGATTCACCTTTTATCAATATAGGTGGGGCTTCAATCGTGTTTCAGTGAAATCGGAGCAAACAATTCCATGACTCTCTTAAAACAAAGGACAATGACTTTAGGACAGAGATGATATATGATGTCGTCTGGTCAGAAAAAGAAAAGTAACTCAGATATTCCATTTGCCATCAAGCACCCCTGCAGATAATTAAGCAAACAACACAGAGGAGTGAAACCGACAGCGTTGTACATACCGTGTCAGCTACTGTCTGCTCTGTGCTTCCTCTTCTTCGCCCTTGTATCCTTTCTCTGTTTCTGTGTTTCCTATTCCGTCTTTCCTACACCCATGAGATGCAGATTGGTCCAGAGCTCATTGCCATGGTTACAGGATGTGGAAGATCTCACGTGATTTGGTTGGCAGGCGTAAGGAAAGGCAGAGCAACCCGCAGCCCCTCCCTCCTCAGATGACACTATGCATCCCGTCTGTTCACAAAGCGCAGCTTCTGAGTGCCCCTGCGAAGATACAATGGATGTCTAAAGAAGATGTAGATGGGTGTGGCAATCATTAGGTGGTGTGTGTGTATGTGTGGGAGGGGTTGTTAGGACTAGGAGTCACGAGTCAGTGCACCCCAGTGAGTCTTTGTATCAAATGTTCTGGCGTGCAGCAGGGCTCCCAGGATACAGAAATAACAGGCCAGTAAGACAGCCAGGCATTCCTGTGTCCTCCCAAATGTGGCTGCTGGACCCTCTGGCACTGCACACTTTTAGTCAGGCGGTTATTTATAGAAGAATGGACCGGGGTCAGTTGCACGACTGTTAGCCAGTGAGAGTGGTTTTGGGTTTGTGTGATGAATATAACCTACTATTTCCTCTATTCTACACTGTTCCTTTCTATGCCTCTTAATGTGTTTGCACGTGCCTTAACTCAGTCAGATACAATATCAAATCTCTAATTTATTTTAGACATATTTGAACATTGATATTTGCTGTTATCCTATTCAGGTTAACAATGTTGGATTTACAACACATTTTAAATGTCACCCTCCACCTTTTTAAGACCAGATGTATTTGGACATTCTGCGACTCAGGTGGTCTACAGCCAGATCTGTGTTTTTTTTCTCATTATTTGACTTACAAATAAACTAACAAAGTCTAAACTAACTAAATATCCAAATAGCTGCAATTTGAAAAAAAAAAAAAAAAAAAAAAAAGCCATTATTAGATGAAAAATAAACCTATCAAAAAACCCTGGGTGTGCCCGGACAAACTGGTAATCTCAGTACCACCAAAAGGCCCAGAAGACCGGAAAACAATTGTGATAGATAATAAAAAAAAAAGTATTTTCCTGCTAAGCCAAAAGCACAAAAAAAAAAGACTGATCAAGATCACCCTCCAGGAGGTAGGACTATCTGTGTCAAAAATCCAGCTAAGGCTTCTCCTGTAAACGGAGAAGCTTTAAGATGTAAATCACTGGTCAGCTTTAAAAACAGGAAGACCTGATTAAGATTTGCCAAAACATTTTAAAAGCCTGTGCAGTTCTGGCACTACATCATGTAGATAGGTGAGACAAAGGTCAACATGTATCAGAATGATCCGAGAAGGGAAGGAGCACTATCTGCTTCATCCTATGGTGTAGGCAAGTATGTCAGTCAGGAAATCTCTACATTTACTGTTGATGTGTCCGCTAATAAAAAAGCAGCAGGGGGGTAAATTCTGAAATATAGGGGTATATTATCTGCTCTGATTTTGCAAACTGCTTTAAAACTCACTTGATGGTGCTTCACAGTCATAACAGACAGTGACCCTAAGCATGCTTTTGAAACAATCTTAATGGTAAAGGAGTATAATGTTTGGCAGTCACTTGTCCCGAAGCTAACCGACCCACTAAGAAAAATCAGTAGCTGAAACAGCAGGAGTAAATGCATGGCAGAGCATCAGCCGGAAAGGAACCCAACATCTGGTGATGTCTATTGGTTGTAGATTTCAGTGAGTCATAAAATTCCTACATTGTTTGTGTAGACTCACTCTGCTGTGTTGTGGAGGGGAGATCGTGATGTTAGTGTGCTGGGAATTTATGCCAAGTCCCATTGTGGGGCTTTTTTTATTCTTTTTTTTTTTTACTTTTCTTTTCTTTTTCAGTTTTCTCTTTTTAAAAAAATCTTTTCACTTTTCTTTTCCCCTATTCCCCATACCTGGTGATACCTAATGTCTGCATGTCTATTCCTTTGTCTTGGGGGCCTATACAGATGTGCATCCAGGTGCCGCACATTCCCCTAATAACCATCATGGTGGCATCACCTGGCGACCACAGAAATCCTTATTGTAGTTGTCCATGGGTTTTCTTGTTGCGAGACCCGCAGCGTTACACATTAATTCTTTCATTTAACTAAAGGGTAATTTAAAGTAACCAATGAGCAAAATAACAGTGAAATATAGTCAAGTTGTTTAAAATGCATTTCATAGAGCTGCTTTTATTTTACAGTCTTTTCCCATTCCCTTGGCCTTTTACTTCAAAATAGGTTAAATTAGTTAGAAACAAACCAGTGCTCACTTCGGCTCTGTTCAAGTGGCACATGCGGCAGTTTGCACCCTGTGTATGACTTTCACCATATCAAAATGTGCTTAAGTCAACAAAGAGATAAGAAAGATCTTCATTCATTAACAGGCAGTAAGTTCCCTCTGATTTAATTACATGGTAATAACATTTGGCACTTGTTTACATACTGTATACTAAGCTGGACACAATTTTTTTATTAGAAGGAATGAAGTTTAAAAATTTCCTTTGTAAAACCACGATTGTACCATTACTCTCTGACATGACTGTGAGGTATGCAGAGTCTTGGTGCATTCAGACACTAGGCTGATCACAGTTGGATCTAATTGGTCCAGTGTGGAGGAACAATGTTCAAATGAAGGAGCGCCTTTGTGCCATGGACGCGTAGGCTAAATGAGTGCCCTGGGAATGAAGCTGTGATGCAATGACCACACAACAGCAGTGCTCTGGTCTGTTACACTCATGACGGATATTCAATTTTGTTTAGGAGGAAATTATCAGGGAAAGCCAGATGCATACTTTTGAAAGGGTGTGGGGAGATAATTCATTATAATTAGTGTGTCTGTGTTTTCTGGTTCCCAAAGTCATGTACTTCACTCTTTGTCATTAATGTGAATCTCTTTAAGGAGCAAATCTGGTTGTTATTAGTGATATCTCACTCGGACACATACAGTACAGTACAGGAGGCCTGGAGTAGGCTTTCTATTTTCATGCCATTTGAATAAGCTTTTTTTCTCTGACCTTTGCATTTATACTGGAGGTTCAGTGTGTAAGAGCCATAAATAAAACATAAGAAATCTGTAAGCATTCAAAAAGCATAGTCAACTTAGAAGGTTATCCTCCCAACAAAACATACATATCCATACATAGCACAGTAGATAGTATGCTTATTGAGTGGGAAGAGCCAGCTCTAGGCTTTTCCTGTCAGTTGTAGAGATGCTGGGAAAATGAAGCTGTTATCATTTATGTATGCAAAATTAATAAAGCTTGGACGAAAATTATGTATGAAAATAGTGAACATGTGTTCATTCTTCCTGTTATGGTTAGTTTTAGATTTCCAGTACAGGCATTAATTACTGTCATCTAATGTCATCACCCTTTCGTAATGTTTCAGAAAGAAGCTGATTAAAAGCCCCAAGGCCACTTTGTTGGAACTTTACCAGTAATCTATAGGGTTAAGACAATAAACCTTCCCTTTTTACAAGGCATGCAAGCAGTATATTCATAACATGGTTGAACTCTGCCAAACCAAACCAAACATTCCACATGTCTTTCTGCAAGTGGTTAGTTCTTATACACAACTAATGATGCTTCTATGCCCTTATCAGCCCATCTTAAATCACACCCTTATAAATTTGTAATATTTTATTCCAGCATAAACAGTACTGTGAGGTTCAGCATTTGGAGGTTTGAGAGAAATATACTGACACATACAAAATGATATGCAAATAAGTGTTAAGAAGAATGAGAAATAAAATGTGGTAGAGAGGTAGAGAATGGAACTAACCTATTGGATATTCTCTAAAGCATATAGAAAATACCTCCCCACCCCCACCCCCAATCCACTATCTCATACTTACTGTAAGGGTCAATCTCATGGGCTTTTATCATGTATAGGGTTGTTTTAGGTTCCATTTGTATATTGATGTAATTTAGATTTCTTAAAATAATGTGTGCAAAATGTCTTACTGAGACCTTATCTGAGTTTCCCACCTCACACTAAGTGCTACCCCCTGGTATGAATGTGTGTTTGTTTATGTGTGCAATATACTGGTGTCTCTGACTCCAGATAAGGTGGTTAATGAAAACGAATAAATAATAATTCATTGAATAATAAATAGAAATAATTATTTTGGCCTTCCAAAATGTTGTACCAACAAAGTTCCATAGCAATTAAATATAAAAGAAAATATAAAAGTAAAAGCTAAAGAGGGCAGTGGTGGCTTAAATGGTTAAGGCTCTAGGTAACTGATTGGAATGTTGGGGGTTCAAGCCCAGGCACCACCAAGCTGCAACTGCTGAGCCCTTGAGCAAGGCCCCTAACCCTATCTGCTCCAGGGGAACTTTATCTTGGCTGACCCTGCACTCTGACCCCAGCTTCCTAACTAGGATATGCAAACATAGGACAAATAATTAAGTCTTAATCATAAAAAGTTTGAATACATGTTTCTTTTTTTTTGTATACATTTTTTCATCAATAAATAACAATGTAATATTTGCCTACTAAAGGAGTCACAAGAAACCTGGAACTAATTGGTTTAGGTTATTTGATATAAAGATATTTTACTCATGTATGAATAATATCCCACAGAGCTTACTATGAAGGAAAGTACAGTAGTGTAGCTACAGTAAATGAGCATAATGAATTAAGATTTGCATGGAAAAGAAATCAACCAAACATACATCTCTGATCGCATGTTACATGAATTTGGAGTGCTTAAGAATACATTAATTGTCATTAGTGGTTACACTATTTTAAAATTCTTTGATTTTCATTAGGACATTGTAGAATATAAAATCCACTTAAAAACACATTGACATAACTAAAAAAAAAAAGATGCGCAATTTAAATGCTTTTTTAAAAAATTCGCCTTGAAATTCTTTTGACTGACTGAGAGACAGAGAGAAAGAGAGAGAGGGAGAGAGAGAGAGAGAGAGAGAGAGAGAGACTTAAAAAAGCCCTTCTCAATAATGCAGGTCAAAAGGCATGATACATGCAGTCCTTTGAAATTCTGTTATTGTTAATCTAAGTATTTATGACCATATACATTTTAAATACTTGGTGGATGGATGGATGGATGGATGGATAGATAGACAGACAAAACGGCACAGTCATCTAACTTTATATAGTATATGGATCCAATAAGCATTACACACGTGCAACTAAAAACCACTACAGAAATGCATCTGTAGTGAGTTAGCACAAAAAAAGAAAAAATACAGTTAAGGTTACTGTCATTGAAACCTGTTACGCGCACTCAGTATCAGAATAATCAGAGTGGGTTTATGTTACAGATTCCTGTAACATGCTCTGAACAGGTAGTTTTATAAGCAGGTCAAATTCTAAATGTAAATTACACATGTCCAACATGTAGTGGCATGTATCTTTTCTAAAAAAAAAAAATTAATAAAATAATAATAATAATAAAAAGAATTTTCTTTGTGTACATTTAATAATAAACAAATTGTTAATTTACAGTTAACCCAAAACAGCCAATTACATGCGGCAAGGCGTCTTATATCTGCAGTAACAACAAAACCAAAAACAACATAACAAATTTGAAAACAAACAAAAAAACGAAAATAAAATAACAAAACCGGAAACAAAATACTGAAATAAATCCTTAAGTAAAAAAATACATTTAAATGTCTGTGAGGCTGCAGTATTTCCTATATATTTTAAGTGACAAATGTCTGATCAACAGTTAGGATCAAAATGCCCATGTGTGGTTTGGGAAAGAAATTCTGGTCTTGAGTTGTAGATGTCAGCATTAAGAATTTCATTTGAAAACCACACCTACCTTTTTCGGTTTGTTTATTCTTACCTCTGATTGGATGGTTTTAATTTAAGGATTCATTTTAGTATTTAAGGTTGTACAGCACTTTGGTCAACTAAGTTGTGTTGAATTTGCTCTAAAAATAAATTTGATGTCTCCTTCAATCAGCGATAGGAATTTAATTCGCAAACTTTGCCTACCTTTCCCGGTTTGACTGAATTGTCATTGTGTTTTCTTATTTGTATTTTGTTTGTGAATATGTCGTTGTGTTTTCTGATTTGTCACGTTGTTTTCGGTGTTGTTATTTTGTTTTTAAAATTGTTATTTTGTTTTCGGGTTCTGTTATTTTGTTTTTAAAATTGTTATTTTGTTTTCCGTTTTTTTTTTTGTTGTTTTTTGTTTTCAATACTGTAATTTTTTTGTTTTGTTATCGGTTTTGTTAAGGTGCAAGGTAACAGTGCAAACGCCTCCAGAACAGGAAAAAAAGATAAAAAAAATCGTGCCCCATCCAGTCAGTTTACTGGGGGCCTGTGCTATAGATTTTAGATCATTAGGGTTTATTATTAAGTTTTTTATTTAAAATTTTACATTTATTATGTTGCCAGTGGAAAATCAATACCAGTTGAGGTGAAAACTATCAAGCTGTGGTGCACTACCACATGAAAGCACTTTTGCATAAAGTTAGGACTAGAAAATGCAAATGACTCGAGGTCAGAATTTGCTTTGAGCACAGCATGTGCCTGCATTGAGAGTATTCCCAATGGTACACTTTTGCTATCTTGGAAGGAATCAAATGACTATTGAATTTTGATAGAAATAAATCCAAAAATTGGAATTGGAACATAAGCGACGACCGACCCTTTGGGAATAAAAATTAATGGGCTACAGTAAGTAACTGTACTGTATACCTACAAAATGCACACTATTTTCAAACATCACATCACTAACTTCCTGTTGCTTGACATCAGATTGACCCTGACACCTGCCAAATAATTTCTCCCCCACATGAATGCACTTTAAAAAAGCAAGCCCTACAGTATGCAACAGGTATGATCTCTAAAACACAAGGACTGTTTAAGACTTTCTCTCTTATGGCTGTCACCTAGAGCCATAAGGTGAAATAATTATTGAATATGATTGAATGAGTTACACAGCACTTCTGTCAGTGGATAAGGGTGTCAGCCAAATGCTGTATATTTGCAGGTACTACAACCAACACAGTTGTGAAACACATGTTCTGGGGGAACATAATACTTTCCCCAAGCTGTTCACTGTGGTAAGGTCATTAACTCTAATGACCGTCCTACATTTGTGACTAGGAGTATAAATACCAGACTATAGCAGAATACTAAGTGTTCAAGTCATTGCTGTTGCCAAAAAAATAGGGTGATTCAGGAACAGGTAAGTGACATTAAGTAACATTAAGCTACCAGAAAGCCATTTGATCTTATTGACATTCCACTTGGCGTGAAAAGCAAGTGACTTGAAGTATTGACCAGTGTGAGGCTCTTTAACCAGACTTAAGCTGGTCAGGGATTGATTTACAGTCTGTGGATCTATGGTTCTCAGGAAGTGGCCGGGATCAGGCATATTGTAACCAGGAATTATGGTGATATAACAAATCAACTGGAAAACAAACATCCATAAAACTGTAGACAGATAGATGTAAAACAGTCTTCCTCTATTTTCCATAGAGCCCATAAAAATAGGTAGGTCTGTTTTTTCAAATGAAGGTTATAAATAAATGAGTATAGTGTTGGCATCTATATTATGAACATAAAGCACAAGCTGAAAGGACTGTTCAGTGTAAACACTGCATAACTGTCTGACTTAACATACTCACTATTGCCTACCTTTTCATTAGTGAGACATGATTCATGTGGTTTGGAAACATTTCAGATTTTAAGCAGCTTCAGGACTGTTTTTTTGGTTTATTGTTTGCAAGTAAAATTTTAATTAATATATTTGTATTTCTTTTATTAATTAATTAAGCTTTGTACTAGAACTAGGTTTAATATAAGTCCAAAACTAATATCCAGTCATCCTTTCCCCCCTGTTCTATTACTTCAAAGCAGAGCAGATATAGTTTCTGTTTTATGCGATATTTTAAATGCGAAGTTGTTATTCAGCACCCAAAAGTTACACAAAGATCATAAACCCAGCCAGACCACAACTCCTCCCACATTACACAAGCTAAACCTGTAAATACTATGGGAAACTGCAAGCTTGCAATATCAGTCCCTTTCTTAAGAATGCCCAACTCTGCTTTAGCTAAAGCCTATAAAGGGGTAGGAGTGACCATGTGGTATTTAACATTTGGCTGAACTCCCTGCCGTGATGTCATGCTATAAATATGCTAAGCTTTAACATGATCCATGGCACCCAATGAAAAAAAGCAGTGAAGAAAGCAAGATGTTTTACAGGGTAAAGCTAATTGGGCATAATTTAACTATACAAAAATAAGTGAAGAGATAACTTTACAAACATAACGTGTTTAGAAAGAAGTTATTTTTTTTATTCGTGTCTGAACATTCAGTTACAGCATTGCAAAATAAAAACCAGTGCAGTTCTTTTAAAAGATTACACCAAAGTCTAAGTAAACAAAAACAACACTATGGAAGCATATTATTAATAAAAAAGGAACGGGTATGTAGAGTTATAGGAAACGATTAACAAGTGTTATTTTCCAATACCATCACAACCTAAAACTTTCAATTTCTCATTTAACGTTGGTTTATTAAACAAATGGCATTTTAAACTCATTTGTACTGTACATTGTACATTGCGGAACACCTACGAAATAATTTCATGACTTTTCTTCTTCTTCTTCTTTGTCTTTCGGCTGTTCCCTTTCAGGGGTCGCCACAGTCTACATAAATAAAAGAATGGTTTTCTCTGTACATTGATCAGAACTTGTTCTTTCAATGATATCTTTACGTTTCATACATTTAAGGACCTGAAACCAGTCTTAGAAAATGTTCTGTCTGTATGTCTGTCCTGCCATATTTGTCACAGCATCATGCAAAACCAGCAGAATGGAATTAAATGGAAATTTGCCAGTCCTTCAGTATTTGCCTGAAGTTAAACCTGCGCCATAAATTAAATTGAATTCTTGAGTAGAAGGAACGTTATGAGCAGTTGTGTGCCGGATACCATCCAGCACTTTTTTGGACAAATATAGGATTTTTGTTTTTTACCTCAAGGTGGGCGTGATTACATACATCACTCAACAGGGCCAATCAAAGCGATTTGTTTACTGTAAATACACAGAGTACAGAGAAAAAACAAAAACAACCATAACACAAACAATCGTGCGACACAGTATGGATTACAACTTTTTTTTTTTAAAGTACACTATAAAAACTGAACCTTCAAAGATCAATGAACAGAGCAATATACTGTACATTATTCTGCCTGTGGAAAGTTTTAAACAAGTTTATCAAATTTTTTTCAACCCTGGCACTAATAACAAGCAGTTATGTGACACCCCACTATGACATAAAATAAAGTTGTTTGAGCAAACATATAACCGCAGCAGTCCAAGGGGAGAGGATGTAAAACACCCAACCTGAGAGCCCAGTGTTATGCGCTTAAATCAAAATGTTGAGTAAACATGATGTTATGTGACAGATTTAACAATCTGTTTTAAACAGTGTGTGTATTTGGCTGACGACAAAAGAAATACAACTTAGCGTCAACAAGGCGTAAGCTACTCAACCTTACAAATTTGTATTTCTGCCATACAGAAAGACAGGCAGACATGTACATGGGCTTTAACCTGAAATAATAATATCACTGATTACATTAGCTGCTAATGTCTCCTTACAGAATATGTCAAAAGAGCAAATGTTATAGTTTTTCATTGTTAAATAAATGCTAGTTAAAAAATGTGTTTATTGGTACAGTAGGCCTAAATTATTTGAGCGCTACATTAGACATTAATACACAAACTGTAACATTGTAGCATATACAGTAATATTACAACAAGCTCATGACAATGTATATTCCTGATATTTTAGTCAGAGATGCAAAAAACTGAATTAACAATTTAATAGAAAATACATTCCAAGATCCTTGGCATTCCACCCAGCCCACTTTTTATTCAAATGGCTTCTACTCTTTATAATTATATTTAATTATGTATTATTTGTCTATTATATAATTACAACACTAGCTTTTCTAGTGCAAATTTTATATATATTTTAAATGTATTGTTTAATCAGGTATAGTTGTTTAAAGATATCATGTCTTTTAACTACAATAAAGTAAAACCTTTTCTGTCTAGCAATCTGTTATTCAGGTATTCTTAAATGTATTAATATATTCATGAGAATTAGTCCCATAAGAGAATCAGTAAACTTTAGTATATTAAACTATTGCTACACTACTTTACAAGGCTAGAAATGCACACACACACACGCACACACACACACACACACACAGTGCAGCTGTTCAAATATTGTGACATGTGA
Source organism: Clarias gariepinus (assembly GCF_024256425.1). Lineage (NCBI taxonomy): Eukaryota > Metazoa > Chordata > Actinopteri > Siluriformes > Clariidae > Clarias > Clarias gariepinus. Next base: position 15,009,676 of record NC_071106.1, read on the forward strand.
TTGCAGACGGATACAAAAGGGTCTTTTACAGTTTGAGCTAAGACACAAAAGGAAGAAAAAAGAGGACAAAGTCCCCCATTTGACTGCTCTGTGTCCCTGGCCAAAAGAAAGCTTTGTCTAGCAAAGTGCATAGCGATGAACCGGAGCTCTCACTAACAACTCCAAACCAGTATGGTTTCCTTCAAACTTTCACAAGAGACAGCACAAACAAATCAGTCCACAGGGTACAGATTTGCCATAATGCTTCTGCCCAAATTGACAAATGGTGTATAACCTCAGAAAACCATTTTAGGAGATTTGAATAACTGAAATTCATCACCAATATAATAAAAATGATGTGTTTTTTTACAAAGCACCATCTTGTCAAACAGGAATCTCATCAGTCTCACACTTTCCATCAGGGAGAGATCTGAAGCAGCCTCTTGTAATTACCTTCAAAAGAGCCAGGAGTGTGAAATGTGCTATTGAGAACACTTGAGCTGTGAATAGTTTTCATAACCACTGTTATCATTTTACACTATTTAGCACAAACCTACAGAACTTACCTACAGAAGTGCTTTAAACTTTAGATTAAAAAAAACCTTATAGGTGAGAATTTGAGAAAACTATCAGGCTAAAACCATAGTATAGAGAAGTTGGTTAACCGATCTTCTCATTATGCCATCCACTGTCATATGCCATATGAATCATTCTTGAGAAGTGGGACAAAGCCCATTTTTAATTTAAAGACAAAAAACTATATTATTTCTAAAAAACCTAATATATATATATATGGTTGAACAGTGAGGTGTGGGTTAACAAACCCAACAACATCTTTGTACAAATGACAACTTTTTCAGTGCATTACATGATTTTTGTCAAATGTCAATGTCAAATAATAAAAGGTATATTTAAATTATATTTTTTTTCTAGAAAACATAGGTTTGGTTTAATAATCAAGTAACTGAAATGTAACTGTCATATCATTTTTTATTTATTTATTTTTTTTTTTACAAAATCCAATGCAGGACCTTTTAAAAGTTATTACAAAAACATTGTGGGAACAATTGTAAAAAAATAAAAAGAAATCCCAAAACACCAAAAATTCCTACCTGATGCCATTGACATGCATTTGATGGTGAACAAAAAGTAGGCAGTGAATGGCAGTGGTGTTTGCATAGGTAGTCACATTATTGTGATCTTTGAGGGATATTAACGGATGTTTACCTTACAGATACAAAGCTCTTAAATTTAACAATTAGGCAGCATTAAACATGGTCCGCTGTGGCGACCCAATACTGTAGATTAGAGCAGCTGAAAGATTAACAACAACAACAACATGCAGCATTGAACTCTTTCTGAATCCAGCTTTCATATTTTTAAAACCACTGGATTGTGATTTTTGGCAGCATGGTGGCTTAGACGGTTAGCAGTGTCGCCTTGCACCTCCAGGGTCTGTGTCCGATTTCCACCTTGGGTCTGTGTGCATGGAGTTTGCATGTTCTCCCCATGCTGGTGGATTTCCTCTGGGTACTCCAGTTTCCTCCCACAGTCAAAAGATAATCTGCATGTAGTTGTCTACATATAGGTCTAGAAAATGGACCAGTTCAATAAGAACTAATGGGAGATACTATTAATACAATGGCATATAGTATGTCTGTGGTTAATTATATGATTGGTTTTTATATGACATTTCATTTACAGCACTGTTACTCAGTTTTATGTTTCTTTAATGAACAATTTGCTCATTTAAGTATAGTATAGATTTAGTTTATAAAGATTTATAAAGAGAAATACAATGCTATCTTATAAAACATTTACAGCAGGAAGAATATCCACAGTGAGAAACTTCTGGTGAGCAGCAACCCATGACTGAGAGATAGTTAGGAAAGTTCCCAGAGAGACCACAAGATCAGACCCGCAATTTTCTACCAAAATAGTTTTCTGGGAAACTTCATGATGGGAATGTTGTGGATTGCTACAGTATGTGGGATTTTATTTGTAAGGCATTGTATTGTCCCAGGAATTTCGATTAATGTGACTAATAGAAAAATTTTAAAGATTCTCTGAAATTTATAATGAAGTACCAATACATTCATTGGAATCAAATCCGTTACTCTGATCACCATGCTATTTCAAACATAAACTCTAATCTCCCACCCTCAGAGAGATTACTTTAATCCACCATCAACTAGGAATAATAAAAAGAAAGTGACTATATAAAACATTCAGTTTGAAAATACAATGCATAACTACCAAGAGATTAGCTCCTCTATACAGTCTTAGTTCTGTGTAACGGCACTGTGTGTTTCCAAAGTGGCCTTGCCCAGGCTTGACACTCTGTAACTGATGTCAGATATTTTATTTCTTTTATGGACTGAAATTTAGAATGAATCATATTTGGCTCTTTGAGTTAAGCATTACATCAGTTAGATGTTCCTCTCTGTGGACAGGTTTAGGCCCTTCCCTTTTTATTCACAGTCTGGTTAGAAGAGGTGTCTAATTGCTTTATTCGTCATTTATTCACACAAAAGCACAATCTGATCTGAAAACAAGGGAGTGTCATATTTTAGGTCCTGTCAGACATTCCTTCCTGGTAAATATATCTCTACTTCAGCAGTCTAAAATAGGAAAGACCTTTTGGTCAACAAAACACCACCCTGCCTCTCCCTGAGGTAAGCACCGCGATCCAATCCTACCCACATTTAAATGCAACCATTGAGGTAGAGAAATACTTCAGTGATTCATGCCATAAGCTCTATGTACTACCTCTATATCTGCTTTGCATGACAGATTGCCACTGAAGATATTGTTTTAATACATTTCCTTGCACATCGAAAACCCCGGATACTAACTAACTTATAATGTTGGTCTAAATGCAGCTATTTAGCTCTGTCAATGCACTTTTATGAAAAGAAAAGCTTTTGAGCTATTTTTACGGATTAATATACAAGGGCGTTCAAGTCAAACTAGAATAATAATTTTCTGTCAAACTGGGACTTGTGATGAAGGCGTAAAACTGATTGACTTCAAGCACAATACGATGATGAGACTCTTGAAACACTCGAATGGTGCAAGCATTTTAAAGAAGGCTGTACATCCGTGAATGAAGGTGGCTAGCAGCTTGGGCTAATAAAACATAGATGTGATTCTTGAAAATCATTGGATAATTTTCCAATGCGGTACTTGCGGAAGATACTGTATGCATCTGTCTGTAAAACATGTAGGCACAATCATTCACAAAGACCACTTGAACATTACAGGAACTCAGCTGGGAGTACAGTCCGAATCATTTATACATGTTTGGGCCATTAAAGGAGTTCCTGGGAGGCCAGCGTTTCAGACATGAAGCAGACATTCCAATTATGGCTCTGGCGTACTAAGGAAACTTTTTACCTTGATGATATACAAGCACTAGTGAAACACTGGAATGAGTGCATTAGTGTAGCGGGAGATTACTGTATTTAGAAATATAAAAGTCGTTTTATACTCTCATAATTGTGTTCTTTTATTCTGTATGATCAAAAGTTCCGGTTTGACTTGAACACTCCTCATATTATAGTAATGTCAAGACGGTAATGTGGATCTGAGATACCACGAAATATTCAGGAAAGCATAAATACTTTTTGATTCAGTGTGGGAAGGTTGTGTAAAATCATAGCATGTATTGTATATATAATTTAGCATTATATAGTTCATTTGAATCAGACAAATATTATGCTACGCTTTCATCACTTACTAATGAGTGAATGCATCATTACTTTCAACTATTTATCTAAAGCTTAATTAATCCAAAGAACTTAATTCTGCTAAACAAAGTGGATGACAGCCACTCCCTCACATCAGTTTCTTTTAGCGGCCTGTAGTTATGTGACCAACTGGAATCCTCTATCCTCCTTTCCTCTGTTTGCTCTTCCTACTCATTCTGCCTCTAAAACACTTTGTTTCAAGGCTATAATTTTCTCTATGTCTGACGGAGCATGACGGAATACTTCTGATTATCTCTTCGGTATCTGCAGTACTCCACTTGTGGTTATGTTACACCACAGCCACACTGCCACATGAGCACATGTGTGTAGAGAAACAAGTGAGCAGTGAACATGCAGGAAATATGATTCTGGGTGTTCAGTGACAGCTGGAGTGCAAGACTAGTCCTCTTTTACACACATATGCATGACCCCAAACACATGCTGTACCTTGCCCTTCAATGTTCCTGCAAAAAGATACATTTTACTTTTATTGTTGATAAAATACCGATGATGATGATGATGATAATGATGATGATGATGTCTAGCATATAACATTGAAGCTAGCTGGAGTGGTGTATTATTGCACAAGAGAAAGTCTCTTCCTAACAGCTGGTCAGTGAGACGATTAGTGCTGGGAGATGGAATCTTTCTTTTTACTTGGCACAAAGTAAAGAGAGATAGAAAGGAAGGAAGGGTGAGGGAGAACTGTTCCTCCAAGAACCCAGAGCACTTTGGCTTAAGTTGATGCAGCCACCCTGCCAGCTCTAAAGAGTTATTTTACAGAAGTTTAAAAGCAGGATTTAGTATCTTATGACCCACATGCTCTCAGCCGTGCCAGTTTGTTCCGCTCAGTGTGCTGTCAGCTCTGTGTGGCCGCGGGACGGAAGCTGCTGGCCTCGTCCTGGACGTGTCCTTGGCTGAGAAACTGTGTTCTCTCTCTCTCTCTCTCTCTCTCTCTTTCTTTAAGCAGGTTAATGGCAGAGAAAAAGCAAAAATCTGGCAGGAACTCACTGCACTCCAGCACTTTACTATTCTACCAACAAACACACAAAAGCAAAAATGTGTGTGAGGAAGCGAAGGAAAGGAACACTGAAGTGTGCCAAATGCTACGGATGCTTAGTCAAGGCAGACAGAAACTAAGAAAGAGAGAACGTTTCACTGTACTACATTTGGGTCTTTTGTGCTCAGCTCAATACTCTGTAACCCCTGTAATGTCCCTTTGCCTCCGCGCTGGGCTTGATCCGAGCCTGAGGATTAAAGCAGAATAAAACGCTCATGTAGAATTGAAAGATAGATAGCTGTCCTCTTCCGGCTCGACACTTCTGCGTAACTAAGGCTCATTAAAGCTTGGCTCTTATGCTTTAGATCTCTAAACTGCCAAAACATTTCCTTGACAGAGTAGATATCCATCGACTGTAGCTTCGACATGAACTGTTATGTTTTGTGGTGATTCAAACGCTTCTTCCAGATGTGATCTGTCTTTTGGGATTTGCTCCATGAAGATTGAGGAAAAACAACATCACAACAAAGTCGCGCAACGCAATACACACAGCAGCTATATCCAATGTTTGGATATGGTTTGGCCAGTGTGGTCAAATTTCCTTAACAGATATGGCATCCCATGTGGTATGATCCAGCATTTCAGGTCTTACAAAGCATTGTCTCTGTGTTTGGGTACAATTCTGCACAGGGAACTTGTGGTTTAGTGGTTTAGGCTTTGTAGATAAGGTTGTGAGCTCAAATTCTAGTCATATCCCCAATTAAGTAAAAGCATCAGCATCAGACCTACTAGTCATATCTTTCCAGTTAATCCTATTAGATAATCCTATATACCATCTGTACATCACCAAGCATTAGCATGGTATGGCTAGACATCCCTGTTTGAGCCTGCTATTATTACACTAAACCTTCAGAAGTGGCATGTCCATACAGAATGAATACAAAATCCCTCCTGACTGTATGAATGGAATGTCTTCTCCACGCATACAGTACAGCATTAACTTTGAACAAATAAAACCAGCCATGGAGTCCTGGCACATGGCCAGCCCAAACCACTGAATGCAGACAAAAGACGCACCAGAATAGCGTGTGTGGGATATGTGACATGCAGTGACACCCCGCACGGATCCTCAGACAAAAAAACGAGCGGCCTTGTGGAATGCTAAGTGGCCTAGAGGCTCTAAGAAAGGCGGCCACAGAGCTGTAAACGGGGGGTTTTGGAGATGGAGCCGAAGAAACATGTGGCAAGACACTAAATCCGTCTGGTGCGTAAGAATACAAGGCTGCAACGCGAACCGTCCACGTCAGATATATCAAGATACTGTAATTAGACAATTGAAATACTAAATTAATCAGCTGGTCAACTACTTCCCAGCCCTTAACTATTACTACTTTTACTACTACTAAAAATAGGATTTTTAAAAGAAACTGTCATATACATATACACTACTGTTTAAAAGTTTAGGGTCACTTGCAAATTTATTTATTTTTTGTTTAGTGATTTATTTTCTACATTCTACAACAATACTGGGGATTTCAAAACTATAAAATAACACATATGGGATTAGGTAATTACAGTACATAACAACAAGAAAAACAACAGTTAGTTGTTATTTTAAGACACAGAGGTCAGCCTTCTGTTTCTTTCTAGTTCTTGCAAGAACAGTATTGTGAAGTGCATTTGCAAAATCCGTCAAGCACCATAATGAAACTGGCTCTCATGAAGGCCATCCCAGGAGGGTGAGACCAAAACCTACCTCTGGCGCAGACGAGAAGTTCATTTAGAGTTATCAGCCTGAAAAATGACCAATTAACAGCACCTCAGATTAGAGGCGTTATGAAGTCTTTACAGAGCATAAGTAGCAGACACGTCTTAATATCTACTGTTTAATGCCTTTAGCATTCCTTGACAATGTAGAAAGAAATAAAAATCAGGAACGATCATGGAGTTAGAAAGTGACCCCAACTTTTAAATGGTAGTGTATATATACATACTGTATACTGTGTGTATATATAAATAAATATATATACTGTATATGTAAAACACACAGGATGCTGTGCTGTATGCCAAGGTGTAAATAATTCAAAGTTTATAGAAACTGAAATGTTTTACCACCTGTAACATATAAAATAATTACATATGTTTGCTTTTAAATTAAATTTAAAACATTAATTTTGGAGACCATACATGATACATAAGTTACCACATAAAAGAATCACGATATGTAACTGAGTAGATTTTTCCCCCCATGTCTAATCATACTGTAGTAGTAGTAACAGTAGTATTCGTTGTAGTTAGGATCACCAGGGACCATACAAAATGATATTATCATCATGATAGATAGACATAGTGTTACCATCTCAGGGAGTTTTTTCTTGCCACTGTCGCCGTCGTCCTCGGCTTGCTCATCAGGGACAATCTTATCATTTTGATTCATACACATTCACATTTCATACAGACTTAAATAATTCTTTTAATTGTGTAAAGCTGCTTTGCGACAATGTTAATTGTTAAAAGCACTATACAAATAAAATAAAATTGAATTGACTTGTAGGTGCCAATTCGATTAGTATTGCAATTTTATAAGTATCATGTTTAGAGCACCTGTAGGATCATAGAGGAACTGCAATGTTTTACCACCTTAAATATGTAAATTACATTTATATATGTTTACATTTAATTTCATTTAAAACATTAATTTTGGACACCAGTTAGCCTAATCTGCATGTCCTTGGACTGTGGAAGAAAACCAGAGCACATGGAGGAAACCCACTAGGCACGGAGAGAACATACAAACCCCATGGACACAGACCCGAGGCTGGAATCGTCACGATACTTAGACAATTGAAACACTAATTGAATCAGCACCTTGGTCAACTACTTCCCAGCCTTTAACTATTACTACGTTCACTACTACTAATAATAATAGTATATTTTAAAAGAAATTGTCTTCACGTTAACAGGGATTTATGTGTCTTGTCCCTGACATATAAAAATTAGTACTGTATGTTTGTTACCTTTGAACACACACACGGTTCTAGTCAAGCATGCTGAGGCGTGCACACCACACAATACAAATTTAATTATATAAAGTAGTGGTATCATTTGGGTGTGTGTGTGTGTGTGTGAATGTGTGTTATGCCAATGTCCTCATCTCACCTCTTTGTTTACACCTACTATATACCATACAGTATATTCGGACTCTTTGCCATATATTCACCTTCACTGCACTCGATCAAAAGCCTTGAGAGAAGACTAATTCATCACCCATGTTTCTCAGGCCTAATGCATCACAGACGGCCTGATTTGCATATTATGTAATGATGTCGTGGTTATACTAGACCACAGTGGCTTCATTCGCAGGATATTAAGAGGCAGCTGTTGCAAGAATAAAGCCAAGGCATGACCTCTGTTTTTCTGTGCTAATGTTGACCTCAAGCATCTCCCGGACAGCTGATGTTTTTCGGTTTTTCGAGTACAGCAGAGTGTCTATTACTGAATCCTTTATTCAACCCAACCAGCCAAACGCTTTAAAGTCCAGAAACAGATGTTGTATACATTACTCTGTTCCAAGCCAATAGTTTCAATCACTGATCTCTTCCTCTAGGGCCAGATCCATTACCAAGATGTTTCTGTGAAGATCTGTTTTTGAGTACCGGTCATTTATATTCATCACGCGCCTTTCACATGAGCAACTACATCACTCCCACTCAATGCACACTCATCAGCATGGGTCTGCACAATATCCTACTGTCTTCTGAGACGCACACGAGCAAGGACAAGGGTTTCTCCAGCTGACAGGGGTAACTGGATTTGTGATCTGTGTGTTCCGCTGTCAGCAAATCTACGTACAGTACCAAGGTCAACATGTAATCCTCTACCATCATTCACACTCACATTCATTCCCAATACACACACACACACACACACACACACCACTGTGGGAGTATCAGAATTACAATGCTGATTAGACATATTCTCACTTCCACTGCTAGCAAAAAATCTTCCTTTTTTTTTAGATCTTCTGAAACAGACACCAAATCCTACCTTTAATATCTGGTTTATGTGATCTTCACCTTCATCAAGATCTTGTCTTTAGTTTTATTGTGTCTGTGTGTGTCAGAGAGTGGATGTGTGTGTTCTGTTGCGCTGTATTTGGCTCTGCAATGCAGCTTCTCATTCAGCACAATACACACACACACACACACACACACACACACACACACACACACACACACACACACACACACAAGATCAGTCTTTCAGGACTCCTCTGTGCTTCTTAAAGCAGCACGTCACAGTAAGGAGGCGAAATATGACCCAAATACAAGTCACACAACCTGCACTGGGGTGATGGTGCTGATGATGGGGTGGAGGGATTGCGTTTCAACACACACTCTAGCTCTACAGTAGATCATGTTAAATTAAAGTGATGAAATTGTTTTAAAAGAAAAATCTTAGACACAAAGGTAACAATCAATAGAAATATACTGTGTGGTTCTGAGCTTACGCACATTTTTTCTAATTGTTACAGCATCCACCAGTAATTAGTGACTTTTTAAAAGATTTATTAAAATAATATGGAGGCAAGAATAACAACGAAGGATTTCTTTGCTTGGTCAATGCTAGATTATCTATCACACCCATTTAAACATGATAAAAATGCACACATACAGTATATATCTTCACATCACACACTACTAGATATAACACATCACATATTCATGATAATGATGCACAGCTAAACTACATATTTTGATGCAGCAACAAAATAGAAACGGAAGCAAGAGTCACTTTGAGATACTTACTCAACATTGTCCTTTGCTTCTCACATGCTCATCACACACATAACATTCAAAGCTACACCATTTCTCCTCTGGCTGTCTTGTCATATAGACCTAACTGGAACTGGTGCCAGCTAGTGACTGTCTCGTTCTGCGTTCTCTAACATCAACAGAAAGTGCCACCTCTTCATCAAGCTCCTCCTCACAGTGGGGAAACGCCAACCTGAGATTTCTCCATACGTCATTCAGACTTTTCCCCAGGATTGTAATTTGCTGTATAATTTTCTATGTTTTTGATTTTTTTTTTTCCTAGCAACATTAGGATCAAAATATAGAAAAACAAAAGTATTGTTATATACAATAAATTAGCTCCAACATTAACACCTGCACCAGGTGAATAGAATAACATTCATTGTTATACAGTACAATAACATACATTATATACCAGGCATCCAAGACATCGGCACCCAAGACTCGTCTATGCCTGTGGGGGGTCAAAGGCCAGCTCATCTGGCTTGATCCCACTGAAAAGCCTATGTAGTAAGACCTAATGAAAAGCTATGCTGGCTATGATAGAAAAATATCAGAATACTCGGAGGATCACAGCTTTTGCTGCGTATGGGGCTTAGCAGGCAAAGAGTTCAAGGTTGTTGATCTGGCCTACAAATTCCCCACATCTCAAATCGAGTGAGCATTTATGGAATGCGCCGAACAAGTCCGATACACAGAGGCTCCACCCTGCAACCCACAGCACTCAAATGAGCCACCGCTAACATTCTGGTGCCGGACACCATACCACACCCCTGAGGTCTTGTGGGCTCCTGACCTAATGGGCCACAACTGCCCTGACAGCACAAGGGGAACTTGTGTAATACACAAAAGAGGCCATCTTTAATCTTGTCACTAATCATCTACTTATAAGATCATGCTCTGTCATGTTTTATTCTTTATTTTAACTTTTTTATGTTTTGGATGTAGTTATACTGTAGCTTGTTGTCATGATAAGATACTAGCCTCTAACAGGCAACCAAATTCACACAATGTCTTTTCCCATAACTGGCAAATATTTTAGTGCAAAATAATTATACACTGTCCTTTCAGAATGTCTACATTACTGCAGTTTATTTCTTAATGCTTATTACAGGACATCTACTCAGATTCTACACTCCATTAAAGGAGATCTTGGGAGGCCAGCATTTTAGATAGCAGTTTGATCAGAGGTCTGGCGTTTCAAATGTGTACACTGAGATAGCTGAACACACTGAATTTTTCCTGTTGCTATATTGTTAAATTATGCTTGTTGACAGACCTGTCCAAACTCCTCTATCAAGTCTTAACCTACAGGCAGAGAAAACCAGGTTTGGGCCAAACTGTGGAATCCGTGATGCAATTAGACTGCTCGAGGTTATGAATCGATAAAGAGACATTTAAAAGGAAAAGAATAAGGATGCCATCCTGTGGACAACCATGTGGATTACATGGATAATGGACACAAATACATATTTTACTAGGGGGTTTGGCAATTTAGCCACACTTTATCTATCTATCTATATATCAGGTTCCTGGATGGATGGATGGATGGATATATGTGTTCAGATCTCTCTCTCTCTCTCTATATATATATATATATATATATATATATATAGTCCCTCTATATGCCATACCCTCTGCTTTAAATCTAAATTCTAAAACAGATGGAATATTTGGGAAGTTAAACAGTTACAGATAACGACATTGTCTTATACCCCTAATTTAGACAAAACAATTTTGGAATACTACTAATCACTGTGATTTGGTTTATTTGTCCACATGTTTGTGTACCTTATTCTGTTATCCATATAGATAAATAAAAATGCACTATTTTATGTTTATCTAACATCTTAAACTGTTTTATTTTAATTTTAAATTATGTTTTTTATTAGTTTTATTTTTTTACTTTAATTTTTTTAATTAAATTTAAATTAATTCAAAGTTTTGCTGCAAACTGTTTTTATTTTTATTTTAAATGAAATTTAAAAGTTTTTGTTAAAAAGTTTTATTGCTATTATCTTTTATTTCATTTTATGAATATTTTCTTTTGAATTACCATTGTGTATGAAATGTGCTATACAAATAAACTTGCCTTGCCTTGCCTTGCCTAATTAGTGTAAGCAATTCAGATGAATCAAAATGTTTATTTCCCTATTTTTTTAATAGGCTCAAAAAGTATGTCAAGTAACACATTGCTTATTTATAAGGTAAAGCAGCTACACCATGCCTGGTTTTAAATATTTTAGAAAATAGTATTGATAATTGAATGATCCTAAAATATGGTGTACTGTACATTCATAAAATAGACTGTGTCAAAAGTACTATTGTAAATTTATGGACATAAATACAATTAAGTCTACCCACTTCTGCAACGCTATAGTTACTGTTTATATTACTGGTGATGTTGGAGAAAGGTTGTAAGGAGAAATGTGTGCGTAAAGATTAAATCATAAAAAGTTCCACATTCTTGAGATTGCGGCCATATTAGCCTTGGGTATACATATATATATATATATATATATATATATATATATATATATATATATATATATATTAGGATATAAGTTAGGATGTCAATAGCACAGTGGCCACTTATTTTCCGAAAAACAAGACGAAAGTCATATTTACGTTTGCAAAAATCTTGGCTTGAAATTCCACACATAGGATTGCTGGAGAGTCAAATCCTTTTAAACACATACTCCTTTTTTCTGCTTTTCTGCTTTTTGGTTTTTATACCATTACACCAAACACTACAAATAACATTAAATACTATAAATAACTAAAGTGTTAGTTAGTGGACCACATTAAATTTTGTATTTAATATATAAGTACATTTTAATTTGTGTTTTTAAGCTTTAAATTAATAGACCAACACCTGTGGGAACTTTTTAAAGATTTAACAACAGTTAACATCACATTTATGTTAATTATACTATATATAAACATTCTTCAGAATACGTATGGTTAGAATAGGAGGAAAATATTGCTTGCTTACTCTTTACAGTCATTCATGAGAACTAGGACAAAATATGTCCAGCAAATATTATTGTGTTTTTATGTAAAATTCAGTAATAACTCATATTGTGATTATGATCAATTTTATAATCTAATCAACAAGGGTTCAAGTTTTTTTAATTGCTAAACAATATATTTTAAAAAATCCATTATTGTGTACTAATGGCCAAAGCATGGTATTGGTGCTAATAAGTGTCACAGGTGAAAAAGGAAATTTTCAGATTGGATCGTTTTTTTTTTGTTGTAAATATGCATACATCAGATGAGAAACACATTTGCTAAATACAATTTCATGCCCTTTTATGTGGTGTTTGTAACTTTTTTTATTCAAATCTTTCAATGGTCCTAATTGTCATTCAGATGAAACTTGGCCAATGTCATGCACACTGCGACCGGCACTAGGACCCGGAAGTAGTACGGTCGCGACACAGGAAGCATAAAGGGAAAGAAAATGGCACTTCACATCGCTCATGAGTTGCCCATGCTGGTCCCGACGTTTACCTGCCGAATCGTGAATACTCACTATTTCTGGGTTTATCTTCCTGACCGAGTGTGTGTTGTAAGAACGTGAGTTTATTTGTGTGGACTCTTGCTCTCATAAAGAGAGAGTTCTGAGAATAATTCGCCTGATTATCCTGCCTTTTTGCGCTGCTTCCGCGTTTGGGTTACTATTTACGTTAGACGGGCTAAACTGCTAATTCGTCTGTTGTTGTCTCCGGTTTGTCCCATGACAGAATGACTGAGCTACAAGCACTTAACCCAGCAGATTACGCTCACCTCTGCGATGTGGTGAACAGACACACTAAGTTGATCGATCAGCTGAACGGCGAGATCGCGGCTCTCCGTACCAGCATCCAAGACATCGCAGCCTTGCGCTGCGAGGTGGCGGGGCTGCGACACGAGAACGCGGCTCTCCGCTAGGTTGTTCCTCTTCTGGCTAGTCCGCCACCCGTCGCAGCAGCTGCCGCACAGCAACCTTCCCCTTCATCTGATGTTTATTTAGCCTTACCGGACAAGTGGGATGGCACAGATGGGAAATGTAGCATTTTTCTAACTCCACTGGATCTTGTGTTTGAGTTTAACTTTACCAGATACTCCACAGACCGTTTACGCATCGCTCTACTCGTCTCGTTGCTATCCGGACAGGGAGCAGGGGCCTCGTCTCGTTGCTATCCAGCGAGCAGGGGCCACAGCGGTTCTTCGCTCTAAACACCGCGCATTTATACAATGAATTTGTCCGTGAGCCGCTACACGGCGAAGTTCTGTACACTCGCCATCCAGGCCACCGAGGGAGACTCCACCCTCTAGACGACCTATTATGAGGGGTTGGCCTCCCGTATCAAGGACGAGCTCGCTGGATGAGAGCTGCTTGCTACGTTGGAGGGCCTAATCCAACTGGCACTCCGGATCGACCAATGCCTGCTCTCCCATCCAAAGCCAGCCCTCCAGACTCTGCCGCCTGCCACATCATCACTTTCATACACCACGCCACGATCTTCCCTGTTTTTTCTCTCACCCCCGGTCCCTGAAGCCCGACCTGCATTTAATCCCATTGTCACCACCACCCGCCGTTGTTGACACAGGAGCCGGGGAACCCATGCAATTAGGATGCGCCTCCTTGACCGCTGCAGAACAGGAACGGTGATTCCAAGAAGGGCTTTGCGCAAATTGTGGGTCGGCCGCGCACCATCGAGCCATCAGCCCTCTTCGCCCAGGAAACGCCCAGACCCACCTCCAACTCTCCACTGTTACGACCATCACCTCCCATGTTTTTGTGTCGACTCTTGCTCTCATAAAGAGAGAGTTCTGAGAATAATTCGCGTGATTATCCTGCCTTTTGAAACTTACCTTCGAACATCCTGCTGGTGAGGTGGAGACCGACACAAACCTCCCGTCTCACGTTTCAAGTACACCTCCAGTTTGGCCACAAACGAGTCGGAAGTACTGTGTTTATCGACTCTGGAGCCGCAGGTAACTTCATTAACTCTGCTTATGCCAAAAAATTGGGGGCCAGTTTGGATCACTTCTGTCGACGGTCGGCCCCTGTCATCTAGCCCCACCACCACCCAGACTCAACCCATCACCCTGACCATCGACGCGCACCAAGAACAAATCCAATTTTATCTCACCACCATATCATCACCATCCATCATTCTCGGACACCCCTGGCTGCTACAACACGACCCCCTCATATCCTGGTCCCAAAATCAAATTCTGCAGTGGGAACCGACCTGCTCTGAACTTTGCCTACGGGCACCGGCTGGGACATGTTCTAGGGAGTCCGAGGCCCCTGACGTCGACACCAATGCCATCCCCCCATCCACCTAGACCTAGCTAAAGTGTTTTGCAAAAAAAAGGGGCCTATCTTCCTCCTCATCGCCCCGACGATCTGGCGATAGACCTTCAGCCGGGCTCTGTTCCTGCCCACCGCCATCTCTACTCCCTCTCAACCACCGAGACGCAGGCAATGGAGGAGTATGTGTCAAGCGCCCTCAGACAAGGCACCATCAGACCCTCCTCTTTACCTGCCGCCGCGGGGTTCTTCTTTGTAAAAAAGAAAGGCGGTGAACTTTGACTATCGGGGGCTAAACAACATCACCATCAAGAATCGACACTCATTGCCTTTTATCAACTCTGCCCTGCACGCCCTCTCTGGTGCCACCATTTTCACAAAGTTGGACCTTCGAGCGCCTACAACTTGGTGCGTATCAGAGAGGGCGATAAGTGGGGGACAGCATTCATCACCCCCACTGGACACTATGAAAGTCTGGTGATTCCATTTGGACTCTGCAATGGCCCCGCTGCCTTCCAACACTTCATGTTCTTAAGGACATGTAAGGCCGGTGAACATTCGCATATCTTGATTACATACTCATATACTCACGGACTGTCGAAGAACACACCCAACATGTCAGGGCGGGTCTCAAGAGATCGCTCGCCCATCAACTGTACAGTATTTTAAGGAAGTCGCTTTTCACGAGCGCTCCACCACGTTCCTGGGTCCTGAAATTGCCATTGATTTCTTCACGGGCCTGCCGACCTTGAAAGGAAAGACCACCTTAATGACCATTGTGGATCGTTCTCCAAAGCCGTGCACCTGGTGGCCCTCGTCGGACTTTCATCAGCTAAGAACCCAGCCGAGCTGATATTAGAGCACGTAGTCCGCCTGCATGAGTTCCCAAGAGACATAATCTCGGACAGGGGGCCCCAGTTCACTGCCCGGTTCTGGAAGGCCTTCTGCCGTCTGTTCAATTCCACTTGCAACCTCTCTTCTGGGTACCATCCCCAGACCAACCGTCAGACGGAGCGGACCAACCAACAACTGGAGCGAAATCTGAGATGCTTCATCGCCAATTGTCAATGCTCCTGGGCCCTCTACCTCATATAGGCTGAGTTGTCACACAACCTCCATGTCTCATCTGCCACGAATCTAAGCCCATTTGAGGTATGTCACGGTTTTTAGCTTTCGATGTTTGAACACCAAGAACCGGAGGTTGATGTACCGTCGGCCCAACAGTTGGTCCACAGGTGTCGACGGCTGCGGAACCAAGCCAACCGAGCCATCCACCAAGCCAATGCCCGACGGTGACCCTGCCTACACCGAACGCCGAATCCTCAATTCGCGCCCTCGAGGCAGAGGCATCCAGTACCTAGTCGACTAGGAGCTCATCCACGACCCCGAGCTTTCATTACGAGAGAGTTCTGAGAATAATTTGCGTGGTTATCCTGCCTTTTCGCGCTGCTTCCGCGTTTGGGTTACCATCCATGCTTCCCGGGCTAAACTGCTAAGTCATCTGTTGTTGTCTCCAGTTTGTCCCGTGACAACCAATTTAGACTTCACATGAAAAGACATAAACCTGAAAAAAGTGTATTATTCTAAAATGTAAAATTAAGTATTGTTTCATTGGTCAATTGATACCAATTTTAGTACTCATAAAGAAGTATGAATAATGAGCATTTTAAATGATCACTGTTTGAAGCAAGACATTATAATGCTGAAAAATTGACATTTAAGGGGCACATATTAAATCAGCTTTGCAAAACTGATTCCAAAGTGTTAAATATTGCATAAATATTTACAATAAAATGTAAAAGTTTTGTATTTGTAAATACTTAAATTCTTTTATAACTTACCCAAGGTTACCTGCATCTCCACTCACATACATTTCTCCACTGCTCCACCTGTGCTCCAAATCCTGCGTGCTACCATTACCATTGTAGATGCTCTTCGGGCTGATCTTGGGTTTTAGTAGCTATGAGCTTGGCCTGATTTTGCCGTTTTTGTTCCAGAAGATGATGCTGCAGATGATGCTGTTATACTGTTACATGAACGTCTGTGACATACTGCAGAGACAAGCTGAAAATTGCCTGTGCCATTTTTTTAAAACATGTTTTGTCCCACTTCTTCAAGAATGACCATAGACCTGCTTTAATCTCTAAATGCTCATATACAATTTAGCCATGATAAAACTGTCTGAGGAAGGTTTGTTGGTTGTTTTGAAATGGCTCATGAAGGTTATACTGTATAGTATTTGGGGTTTCTATCCAACCTTTCTCAGACTAAAGAAGTTACTTGGATAAGTAAGAAAACATTTCAAACTAAAAATAAGTAGTCAGGTTAACATAAATCAACTACCAGAAGTCAGACTAAGACTAATGGATTTTCCCACATGAGCTGTGGATCTCTGCAGTTCCTTCAGAGCTACCATTGGCTTTTCCGATTAATGCTTTTCTAGCTCTGTCTGTCAGTTTAGGTGGATGGCCATGTCATGGTAGGTTTGCAGTTGTGTAGATGATGGATTGAAGAGTGCTTTGTAATATGTTCAAAGCTTAGGATATTTCTTATAACCTAACTCTGATTTAAACTTCTCCACAACTGTATGCCTGACCTGTCTGGTGTGTTCCTTGGCCTTCATGAGGCTGTTTGTTTATCAGTGTTCACTAACACACCTTTGAAGACTTCACAGAACACCTGTATTTATACTGAGATCAAATTACACACAGATGGACTCTATTTACCAATTAGGTGACTTCTGAAAGCAGTTGGTTCCACTGAATTTAAGTTAGGCGTCTCAGAGTAAAGGGGGCTGAAATCAAATGCATGCAACAATTTTCAGATTTTTAAAAACCATTTAATATTACAATTATGCGCCAGTTTGTGTTGGTCAATCACATAAAATCCCAATAAAATAGATTTATATTAGTGGTTGTAACATGACATTCAAAAATTTTTTAAGAGGAATGAATACTTTTGCAAGGCACTGTATGTTCATGACACTTAGAAGCAGATGTTAGACAGGCCCTAGTAAGCCACATAATTTAACCAGCGGCTACCACTGATGCATCTTGAAAGAAGTCTTTGTAAGAATAAATTAATTCCAGTTTATGCACTTTTGGAGGTTGTTTAAAATCATCCAAGGGTGTTGAATCATGCCTTGAAACACCAAGCAACGTTCTCAGCACGTACAAACCATTTGATCAGTTGATTGCAGTATTTCCAGGGACTCGTCAGGTGTCTAACGTGATGTTACCATAGTTACGAACTCTCAAAACGAAGTATATTTGCAATTCCACTGCGATGTGACAGAAAAGGTCAGTCAAGCCAGCGTACTGGAACACTAAACCCGAACACTAGACTGAAATGTTGTGAACAAGAGCCAGTTGCTGAAACACTCTTGATGTAAATATTTGCAGCAAAGTCAAAGTGTAGAGCAATTGAATTTGTGACTTTTTAAAATTGATTTAAATAAGTCCTTTCCATGTGTTTAACACTTGTCTAAGACCTTTCCGTGTGTCTAACACTTCCAAACCATGATGTTCTCTTTAATATAACAGAGAACTGTGTGTGTTACATCAATAGTATAATAGTAGCAGGCCTTAAAGAAGACAACAGCTTTTTAAGAACAAACATGCACCTCTGGAAATGAATATAATTAAAATCATATCAAGGAAAGGTTAGATGTAAATAACACATTTACTTCTCACCTCTAAATAAACAACAGAAACAACAACATGTCTGTTTTTTTCCCCTGGATAGATCTACACTTCAATAGCAGAATGAAGATCTACATGATTGAACTGCAGATGGTAAGTCCTTGTTCCAATTTGCAACCAGGAAGAGACACTTTTAGAATAACTGCATGGATCTTAAGGATTTACGAAAGACGAACGAATAATAGATAGATAGATAGATAGATAGACAGACAGCTTTATTAATCATAAAGTGTAATTGTCACGTTACAGCACGCAGTTGAAAGATTATACGACAAATAAGCAATGAGCAAAAATTGCAATCAGAAAAGGTTAAAGTAAAAAAATAACAATACACTGTTTACAATCAATGAGGTTAAAAATGGTGTAAAATAACAAGACAATACTCTTGCTATATACATATAGATGATTGTATATACAGGTGGAAACTAAAGTAACTGTGCATAAGGTGCACCAGCAAGCTGAAATATTATTAAATTTATTATGAATATATTATGAAATTTTTTAAAATTAATAATTGTGTATGAGCCTATTTGTGGTTATATCAGATGACAAAATGCCCTCATTACACAGAGCAGAATTATTGTAAAGTCTAATGGACAGAAAAAGCATTCTGTAGCATTCTCTTGCCGAAAGTGCTTTACTGTTTAGCCAGTAGGATGGAAAATGGAGGTTATGAAATATTACTGTAATTTATAATACATATGGCCACCTGCCATCAGGCACATTGAGTGATAAATACTCCCCATCCATGGAGAGATATTTATTGTTTCATTGGCAGCTCCTTATGGTGGGAGCATTGGTGGCTCATTGGTAGGTTTCTTAGCTACTGTATGTAAAGCCGTTCCCAAACCCAAATAGAATGGGAGGGTTGCATAAAGAAGGGCATCTGGCGTAAAAGCTGTGCCAAGATCTGTGCAGATCGGATGGTCCTCTGTGGCAACCCCTTGCCGGGATCACCAAAAAGACAACAACAATAACAACAACATTGGCAGCCTCTCATGGGGTCAGGTGGTCAAACAAACATATCTGAGCAGCTGAGGGTGAACGAGCTTGCTCAAGTACCCAATATTGCGAGCTCAGTGGGACTGGGACCTTCTGAATCACCCGTCCAATACTGTAACCATCAAGCTACCCCTGCCTCGTGTCTGCCATATACAGTATCTGAAATAATAGGGGAAAAAAACTGCATAGCAGAAAACAGCCCATAAAAATCAGTTACTACAAATGTCATGAGACAGATATTAGGTGGTTATTGTTAGTGATGATGAAAAATCATTCCCTTGCTTTCATTAGTCAGTGCATGTGAGGTTGGGGATGTGGCTGACTTTCACTCTTTTAACTTCCACCTCCTACCACCTCTGAAAAGTATAAAAGACTCCTTGGGTTACCTTTTAGACTCAAATCTAAGACTAGAGCTGCAGTCTTCTTTAACACACACACAGATTTGGGAAACCCTATTGCTTTGTACAAATTGATCAGTTTTAAGAAATCAGGAATACAATTCTCTTCTTAATTCTTTTGCAAGAACAGTTTTGTGTTGCAAAGACGTCAAGCTGCTATCATCATATAGACCGCCAGCTAAGAAGAACAGCTCTAAGAAAATGCTTGCCTTGCTCTCAGACCTAAAGAGATGCCTGTCTTGGATATTTTACTGTAGGTAATAACTCAATTTCTATAAAAATACATTATCTAATGGCTCATAAACTACCACAATGAGCTGAACTTTTTCTGCAGGTTAAACTCATAAAAATGAAGGAGGTTTCTCTGAGTATTCTGATTTGGTGTTTTTTGGCTGCTTTTGTGCATTGTGATATAAGTGCAGCACGTCCTTCTGGTTTTGACGCAGAAAAGAAGTATGTCTAAGCATCAGCGTTTTCAATCTAATTGTTCTTTTCTTTTTCGAAATGCATGTTTGCAAAATATGTTTGTGTTGATCTTTGTGAACCAGATTTGACTTGGCATTACAGAAGAGGTATGTATCTGTGCCTAAGAGGATTTTAGGTTCGATCAATCTTCTGACTGAGCAAGAGAGCAGGAATATGGAGAGACCTGGATCACAGAGTAGGTAGGCTTCCTTCTTTTCTCTCTCTAATTCAAACGCCTGAAAGAAAGGCAAGTCACACAACTATACATAATAGACAGCAAGTGGCTTAATTCCTGCCTCAAACTCTACAAGCTAATATGGTTAGGTAATGCAACACCATGCACAAATGTAGTTACAGTATGTAGGAGTAGCTCCACTGCAAGATATGCATGCAACAATACACTAACTGACAGTGGAGTTTAAAAATGCCATTTCATGCGATTTTTCTTGGAGAGAATAAAGTAGAAAGATATCATTTTTTTTTTTTTTTTTTTACTGTTTTCCTTGCTTGGTTTCTGCAGTGATGATCTAAATGGAAAGTGGAAAAGGGGTTGTAACCTGCTCACCTGTTCAGTACATGATCTGGCCTACCGCATCAGCCAGCTCAGTAAGAAAAGAAATAATGCCCCAATACACAAGATCAGTCCCTGTGGCTACGGCCGAAGACGAAGACGTTCCCTCCTTCACCGCTTCATCGGTCCGACTTATGAGGAATGCCATCTGAGACATCACTCAACTGAAAAACTGAAATAGCCTTCAACTATATTGACAATTGAATTATATAGGGCTCTCTGCAAGCACAAAATGTAAAACTATTGTTACCATGTGCAAGCAAGCAGAACTTCCTTCCCCACTTTTTACCTTTTTATAGAGACAGGATTAAAGACAAGAACTCAGTCATCTGGAGAGAATGGGTGTTTGGGTCAGGCAGTTCTGTCATGTAAAAAAGAGAAGCAGGTTCAAGTGAGAAAACAAGAGTGTTAGCATTTCACTTCTACAAACGTCTACAAAGCGAAAGTAATACTCTATCAGCATGTCTGCCGTTTCTGGCAAGAAGACATTAGAAAGAGAAACTTAAACTCTGATTAAAAATGTGAATGTAAATGTAAATGAACTAAATAAAGAGGTTTTTGTAAATTCTGGATTTAAAATGCAAGGACGCTAACTGACTCAATTGTTTACTGTGAGGAATTGAACGAAATAGAAATATGTGATTATTGTGAAACAAAAAACAAGAACAGGAACAGGTATTTTATATTGTCTAATAAACTCAGGGCTAGGATAATGCATGTTCTGTTTAATGCCACAGAAAATGTTACAATTGCTAGAAAAACAGGCAAAATAAAAAAATGCAATAAAGCACATACACATGCAATCAGTGACCTGTAACACTTACATACAATGGATTTAACTGATTTGTGCATTTCCTCTCACAACATCGCCTGTCTCGTTGCCGATTGTGTAGTCAATATCTGTGCATGGTAGCGGTATGTACAGTTGCTGAATTAAATAGTGAACTTAAATGCATGTGTCTTTGCGTACATGCTCGTGAGAGTGAGTGCTCTTTGTCATTGGGTGTTGCTACGTTACCTGGATGCTAGCTGACAACCCCGGGAGATTTAACTGTACATCGAGCAGCTCAGGGTGGCAACTAGTCCACCATGTAAAAAAAATAATAAATTCTACAGAAATACAGTATAAATCTGATTCGGAGACAGAGAGCCCATGGCTTAACAGAGCAGAATCTGTTATTGATCATATTATTGTGTTGCAGTCACAATTTTATTGTGGTACAGTTTGCTCATACAGATGGTTTGTGTGTATAGGTGTGTGAGATTTTAATATGACATTTTTTTTAGAAGTAAATATTAAACATAAATAGGTTAAGAAAAAACAAATGTGTTTATGTCTGAGATTGCTTTCAGCATTTAATTCAATACTTTTTATACATGTTCTTAATTGCAGACGCTGAGATGACATACACTATTATGGGGGGGGGGGGGGGGGCAATACTTGTGGCAGGGAATATTCCATCAATTATAATTATAATCATCTTTTAAACAAAAGTAAAAATCGTCTTTATTTTATGAAAGTTTTTGTATGTTATGAAGGTTTGTTTTCGTACATCCAATAACGTAAACAATAATCTATTTTCCCTAATATGGGCATTGTGTATTGAAATGCATGGTTCTGTCATTAATAAAAGAATTGTGATTTTTGGTGATCTGCATTTTTTGCCTTTTGGTCATACATTTACATTTACATTTAGGCATTTGGCAGACGCTCTTATCCAGAGCGACTTACAAAAAGTGCTTTAAAGTTTACATCATCGGATACATACTTACACTGGGTTAACTAGGTTAATAAAACATTGTCATAAAACAATGTACTGTATAAGTATGAGATTTATTAGAATGTTTAAGATGATGCATTGTCCTGTCCTGCAACCAATAGACTGTTGGTTACACTGATTATCAGAGTAAAAATATAATGAAAATTGTAAATAATACAAAAAAATACTAAAATCTGATTATTCATGATTGGCTAGATTGACAGGTAGATTTGATTAGATTAGATTTGGCAGATTAGACATTGAGAGCCAGTTTCACCATGGTGCTTAATGGGTTTTGCAAATGCACTTGACATAATACTGTTCATGCATGAACTATTACAGAACAGCTGACCTTCATGTCTTAAACTGCTGTTGTTACTTATTTACCTAATTCCATACATGATATTTTATCATTTTGAAATCTCCAGTATTGCTCTAGAATGTAGAAAAATAAATCCAAATTTGGGTCCGAACTTTTTGGTTAAGATCTCTGCAATATATTATTAAAACCTGGAAGGATCTTGCTAAACTGTCAACTTCACAAAGGAAATGTGTTTGGAAGGAAATCATGAATGACCATGAATTGACTTCCCATAAACATTTGGTGAAGTTGCATTGTAAAAAAAAATCCACAGTAGAAATCAGGGTTACAGTATGTTTAAAAGTGAAAGTAAGAGCATTTCCACACACACAATACAATGAGAACTCAAAGGGTTTTGTGTGAACAGCTGTGTGGCAATAAGAAAACCACTTGTTGGGAAATATTAATCAGACAAAGAGTTTGTTAGAAACTCAGAGCAATGGAAAAAAAAAAGGTCATGTTGTTTGAAAAGTCCAGAGCGATGGAGGCATCAGAGTAAGAAGGGACGTGCATGAAGCGATACATCCATCATGCATAGTGTCCTCTGTACAAGTATCTGGAGGCAGTCTTACAGCATGATCTGAGATTGTTTCAGTAGGCCAGGTCTAGGCTCTACAACGTTATATGGCAGTAAAATGAAGTCACCTGATAATCTGAATGTACTGAATGACCAGGTTATACCATAAGTGGATTATCTATTCCGTGATAGGACGTCCAGGACAACAATACCCCGATTTATCAGGTTCAGAGTTCTGACCTGAAAACCCTGAAAAGTGAACTGAAAGTGGGGTGGTTTTGTAGACTGGTTTAACCACCATAAATACAAGATCTCGGCAAAAATTAATGCAACTCTCACAAAATAAAATTGTTGTGACATTGAATAATCCCAAAAGAGTGTTATATATAAATACAGTATATATACCAACACAAAAATGTGCCTGTTAATCAAAGTTAAAGGGAGTCTAACAAAATAGTGTGCTTTTTATGGTTCATGCAGTGTATGTGAAAGCAAAAGGAAATCTACTGACATCTCGTGGTGTAAATAATACTTCAACCTTCAAACGACAGACAAGGAATGTAGTCTGTAGTACATAAGGGGATCTTCAGTTGAATATGACGGACTATGAAGTGTCTGTGCAGCAGCTTAACGACCTTCTTTTAGACGGAAATGGTGAATTCTGCAGGCCAATTAAAGATTTCAATGAAGTCTACCCCAGGATTCTGCTTGGAAATGAGTACGTTTAAGTTACAGATGTCTTTGTTGTCTCTTGGTGCCTACAGTTTTACACTAGCTGTATTATACACATGATGATGAGGACATGCCCTTACTAAAACAATTACTCTGACTGTACTTACTGATTGTATAGACAGGTATAAAGTTAACTTCTGAACTATTTACAAAAAAATATACTGATAAAACAGGACCTGAGCTATTTATAGTCAGTTACATGGCAGAGTCGGATCACTTCGTGTACTGTATCCGCTCTGTTACAGGTCTGTGGCAACAAATGTGAACCGTCTGCAACAACTGAGAGTGACCCACATTCTTAACGTCGCAGAAGGAGACTCGCTCATGCATGTGAACACATGTGTAGAATATTATATGGACACAGGCATTATCTACCATGGAATACCTGCCATTGACACCGACTATTTTAATCTCAGCGTATACTTTGAAGAGTGTGCAGACTTCATAGCACAGGCCTTGGCGTATAAAGAAGACACAGGTAAAGTCTTAGTGGAACATGAACAGAATTATTAAAACACAGACATGCAATAAGTAAGTACTCCCTTAGTTTTATTGGGTAAGATTAAGCTATTAATGCATTATTAATAATACATTATTCATACTTTGTTGATTTTCCTTTATTGCTTTTAGAAGCAACAACTTTCCTAGACGGTGAATAAATGGGGTTGTTCCTATCCTATCCATGCTTAAAGAAGATTTTTATCTTAAACTATGGGTGTCCATATATATATATATATATATATATATATATATATATATATATATATATATATATATGGACACCCATATATATATGTATATAGGGTGGCTCAAATGTCTGTATGCATAAGCATTATTGCTTTACTTCAAATTTAATCATTTCTTTTTTACTTCACCATCCTTTTTTTTTTGGTGTCATCTTAGAATGAACAAATGAGGAATCAGTTCTGATACATTAAGTAGTGCTCAGCATTCTTGTATTCAGTGCATACACAAGTGTTGTCAGGTTGGAGTTGTTCAATTTAAGCATTTGCTGCTATTCATATATTCAATTCAATTTAATACAATTTCATTTAATTCAATTCAATGGAAACAGTTTTACAGAATCAAAAACTCCCTGAGATATTGAATATGAACCCAGCCATTTGGGCCACCCTGTATATTAGCTATGCATGTCCTCATAATGTTTCTAGAGATGTAAAGTACTGTAAAGGTGTGTTCATTTCTAGGGAAGGTGTATGTGCACTGCCAGAAGGGCTACAGTCGTTCAGCAGCGGTTGTCATCGCTTACCTGATGTTGAGACACAAGCTGGGTGTACGAGCTGCTTTAGCTACAGTGAGAGAGAAACGGGAGATCGGACCAAATGATGGATTTCTGTGTCAGCTCTGTCAACTCAATGACAGACTTGAAAGAGAGGGAAAGTTATAAAGCAGAGATGGGAAATCATATTTAGGGGGCAAATTATGGTCACAAATGTATTTGCAATATTTGTTTTGTGTAGAAAAACATCAAAGAAGTGACTTTGTAGAAGTAGAACAGTGCAAATATGTTTTTGTTAATGTGGTTATTTAAACATCACACAAATACACAGAGGCCTATTGTTCTCTCTTGCTCTCGGTTGATCTTTATTTAACTCTTAGTGGTTAACTCATATGCTCTTGTTAGTACAAAGGAGTCTTTCATAAGTTCATTATTTCTGTAATAAACTGTAAAAGTTAATTTCTTCATAATATGTTAAGCATAATACGTTATCCATTGTGTGCTCGCTAGGAATTATTACACAGTAATTGTTAAAAGTCTTGTTGATTTTAAGTTGTTTTCTCAATAGTGTACCAAATGCAGTGATTAAACAAAAAAATATTAAAGAAATATGAGAAAAAATGTATAACAATACTATTATTAACCATATTACTCTGATTTACTTCCTATCGTGATTAGTTACTAAGTACATTTGGAAACCTTGTTACAGATCTACATATGTGAGGAATGATCAGAAATAACCTTGCTGGATTTTAAAATAATTAGTATAATTTCTTTTTTAGTAATTTATTTGTTTTAGTAATTAGGAAACCTAAAATGATCTATGCACAGGTAACCTCCAACAGGACAAATTAAGGATAAACATGTCACATCTATAACACTTGGCATCTACAGTCATGTGTAAAAGTTAATGCCCCCTCTTTTAACTTTATGTTTTTTTGCGTAAAAACATAATAATAAAAAAAATCATCTGTCTAAACTTCTTTTATACAGTAGAGGTCTACACATTTGCTGATGACCAATAAATCAAGGACTGATAATTAGCAGCATCTTAAATCATGTGGGGTACTTAGATTTCTCACTTTTCCCCCAATTTTGTTAAATAAATCATTTCACTGTGAAAATGTTATATGTTCTGAGGTTGTACTGTATTTGCTTAATAATACTACAGTCAGAACATATATTTTTTTTACTATGTTTCTGCACAAAAACAAACATAAAATTGAGGGGACACTTACTTTTACACATGACTGTGGCATACCATCATGAGAAGCCAGGGTGTGCTTTTGTGGACCTCAAACTAATGAATAGACAGTTTGCAAGCTCCCCCTTGTGGTGACTTTAGAGAAAACCTTTAGAAAACTTTAAAGACAACTGAATGTCTACTCTCTGCAAGGAGAATTTGCAGGCACTTTATGTTTGGCAGCTTTTCCTTTCACTGTGTTTATGTGTATTATTAAAAATAAATAAATAAACCTCATTGTATCAGGTGACTTTACCATAATACAATAACCTAAATAACTAGAGGAGCGTTTCAGTGATTTTACAGTGATTATAACAAAATGTAACACCAGGTGGCGACACTGAGCAGCGTGCCATGTTTCAGAAACGTTTATATAGAACAGAAAGTGGAAATTCAGTGTCTACAGTATGTTTATTTATGTTTTTTAGCTATAGCACTTTATAGATTATTATTATTATTATTATTATTATTGCTTTTGCGAATGGCAAAGATTGTTCAGATTTCGAGCATTTTATTAGATACGAAAGCAAACGGGAACCATGACAATATAGTAACATTTTATATA
This sequence comes from Clarias gariepinus, assembly GCF_024256425.1. Taxonomy (NCBI): domain Eukaryota; kingdom Metazoa; phylum Chordata; class Actinopteri; order Siluriformes; family Clariidae; genus Clarias; species Clarias gariepinus. Next base: position 15,037,081 of record NC_071106.1, read on the forward strand.
TATATATATATATATATATATATATATATATATATATATATATATATATATATATATAATTAAAAAAATAATAATTATTATTATTTGTAGCACCAGCCGCAGCAACACTTTAGGGACTTTTAAGCGACTTTTATTTTTTAAAATAATCTTGTGCTTCCGGGGTTGAAGGGCTTCAACGTGGTGCCGCAAAAGCTCAACGTGCTGAGCAGCTCGAGATGAAACCTCAGATTGACTAAACTGCTAATACATATTTTAAGTCAGGTAAAATATAACTTTTTTGCTCGGATTTGTTAAGCGAACAATTAATTTCTCTTTATTTCTCCTCCGATGAGTTGATCGGCAGTTGTGTTCCCAGTGTTTACTGCAGCAGCTCTAGATAAGCCCTGTTTCAGCGGGTGAGTGAGTCTGGGACTGGCTGTGATCCAGCAGTTAATGTGGTTTATTGGAGCTGAAATGTGTAATCTTTAATAAGAAAATGGGTTCTTAAGTATTATTTGGTTTAATTAAGCCGTGATGAGTTCTCAAGTAGCCAGTAGCTAATGTCCTGGTCAAGAGCATACACACACACACACACACACACACTACAGATATTTCTCTTTAACTTCTAAAAGTTTTTATTTTAAAAACATTTCCAAAATGTTACTTTAAAATAACATGACCAAATTCATATTACTGAAACACATTACTTTAAAACTACATCTGTTTTTCTTCTGTTGTGATTGATTCTTCTTGAAGTCCAGTGTAGATTTATTACTTTATTGTTATTTTTCAGGATTAACCCATTATTTTTGATTTAATGCAGACTTCGATTAATAAGAAAGTAGACTGATCTAAGTGAGTCTCCTCTCTGCCACCAAAACAGTGATGCATTGTGTTTTCCTCAATTTGGTCTACAGTAACTCTTCTACTGGATCGGACAACACGGGCGCAATGTGCGTCAGTGAGCCTTGGCCACCCATGACCCTCTTGCCAGTTTACCAGTTTCCCTTCCTTGGATCACTTTTCAGCCTGGGAACATCTCACAAGAGCTACAGTTTTGATTTTCATCTGACCCAGATGTCTAACAATTACAAGTTGCTGGCTTGAAGTGGGTGGGATATAATAAGCAGCAAGGGAGCATTTTTTTTTTTTTTAAAGTGATGTGTTTAAACACATGTTTAAACGACACAAAAAATAGGCAAGCATAAGGACATTGACAAGGGCCGAATTGTGACGGCTAGAGGACTGGGTCAGAGCAACTTTAAAACTGCAGCTCTTGTAGGATGTTCCTGGTCTTCAATGGTGAAGAGTAAATAAAAGGTAATCCAAGGAAGGAAGGAAGGCGAGCGACCTGGCACAGGGTCATGGGTGGCTCTAATGAAGGAGTAAAGGCTGGGCCGTGTAATCCCATCCAATAGAAGCTAATAGTGTTGGTCAAATTGAGGAGAAGGTTAATGCTGGTTAAGATAGAAAGGTGTCAGAACACACAGTGCATCACTGTCATGGTGGTAAAAAGGGGGAACTACTTTTTATTATTTGGTTTTTATGCCTGCTCTGTGTATATTCCTATTCTACAATGCACAGATTGAACCTGTGGAATTCATCTTGCAGAGCTTAAAGTCCTAATCGTGCACCTTCAGTCATTTTGAAAACCTTATATATATATATATATATATATATATATTATGTATTTTACATTATGTTTCAGCTTTAATCTGTTACATGATGGGAGAGTTCAAGGTTCATCGTGTGCGCTTCTTTGACTACATGCCCTCGACTGTCCGATCTTTGGCCTTCGAGCCACAGAGCAGTAAAATTGCGGCGGCGAGAGCGGACGGATCTGTGGAGATCTTTGATGTTGCTGACAACTTCTTTCAGGAAAAGGTGAGTGTGTGTGAGAGAGTCTAACTGTACCTGACTGCTTGTTTCTGGCCATTCTTTAATGTGTGTAATATGATGAGGTTAATTAAGTCATGTGTTCGCAGGTGATTCCTGGGCGGGAGTCGCGTGCCACTGAGGCTCTGGCCTGGGTGGGTGAGCGTCTCTTCAGTGCAGGTTTAAATGGAGAGATTGTTGAGTACGATTTGGACAATTGCAAGGTGAAATACACCCTCGACGCTTACGGAGGCCCCATCTGGACCATCGCAAGCAACAAGCAAGGAACTCATTTGGCTGTAAGTTTTAATGTTTTCTTACACTGTTGGATTAAAATCCATCACAGAATTAAGATGATCCTAACCTGGACAATCTGTTCTCTTTTAATAATTAGGTTTAAAATCTCAGCTGTTCTGATGACTTGTTTTCTGACGGGAGTGATTGTTTTGATATATATATTTTTGGACAGGTTGGGTGTGAGGATGGTACTGTTAAGCTGTTTGAGGTGTGTAAGGGTAAAATCCAGTTTGAAAGGAATCTGGCCAAACAAAAAGGACGCATCATTTCCCTGTCCTGGCATCCTTCAGGCTCTAGGATCGCTGCAGGAATGATGGATATGATTCGGGTCTTCGACGCTGGAACAGGTAAGAAATCCCCGGATGAAAAAAACGTGAAATTCAAAAGTCCTAGATTTTACAAAAGGACATTGGGAAATGTCTTATGCTATGATATAAATAGTCAGTAAGAACACAGTTGATATGTAATTCAGAGACATAAAGAGTCGAAGGACAGTCAGAGTGCTGCAGAATTGCTTTGCAATATTTAGTTTAATAAACAAAGAGAGAGAAAAGAGGTAGAGAGGCTTGATGAAATGTATGAAACGGTCAAATTGTAAAGAATTAAGTAATCATCTATGTTGCTGTATGAATGAAGAAAAGATTTTTACGAGTACATTTTAAACTATGCATGTCCCTTTTTTAACGTGTATCGTTAAACCAAACTGATTATACTAAAATTATTTTAGTGCTTTCTTCTCCGCTCCTTCACTAGATGCGTATACAGACATACAGGATGTAAATGTCTGTATGATACACTATATTGAATTTATCTAATAAATATGGATGGAATATACAGTAGTCCAGTGATGAACAGGAATTATGGATGGTACATAGATGCATAGTAGAGGAAGCAATGTTATAAGTAGTGTATTTAACATTCCATGATCACAATGTCATTGCAGAAATAACAGTTTTATTCCTGCACTAGTTTCCCTGCACATACTTTAATTGTAAAGTTAATTAACTTGTAAGGTTATAGTTGCCGTCAGCGGCCAGCATCCCTGTAGTTTGTGTGTGTTGATTGTACTCTCTTTACATATGTTAGTCTTGTAATTAAAACATGTTAAACTTAAATTTAAGATTTATTATGATTATGTAAACTATATTTAATATGTTTTAAACTATGTTTAATATGACTGAACACAATTTTATCTCATTACACATCTGAGCAGTTGAGGTTTAAGGGCCCTGTTTAAGGGCCCATGGTGTTAGCTTGGGTTTGAACCTGTGATCTTTTGATTTATACATATAGCTTTGTAATCCAACATCTTAACCACTGACCCACTCCTCCACAAACTGAACTGAAAAAAAAAAAGCCTTTTTAAACCTAAAGGAGTTGCAAACGTCTCCACTCATCTCTATAACATTTTAATCGTGTAGTTGACTTGACGCTGAAGTTGACTAGAGCATGTGGAGTTTCAGAAGTGTTTCCTAAATCAATTGTTATCTCACTTTTCTTGCTGCTCAGGTCAGTCAGTGCACAGGCTGCTGGTGGAGCGTGGAATGGGAACAGCCAGGAGTAAGGAGTGTGTTGTTTGGAGTGTGGTTTACCTTGCAGATGGCACCATCATAAGCGGAGATTCGTCTGGGAAGGTGAAGATATGGGACGATCAAACAGGGACATTGATTAAAAGCCACCAGGTCACCAAGTGGGACGTGCTGACGTTATCGGCTTCACAGGTGATTTTAAAAACATTTTTACACATTGTGTGTGTGTGTGTGTGTGTGTAGTTGTGTTTTTAACAGAAATGGGCCATGGATGAAATTTCCATTGCGTGAAATTAAATCGGGGAGGGAGGAGACGCCAGGCTGGTTTTATTATTTGAGATAAAATGTCAAAAGCATGATGTAATTCTAACTTCCTTTTTATTTACTCATGGTGAGTTTGAATGATTATAGGATTAGGGTTAAACTACAGTGAAGGCAATTCGCTATGAATATTTACCTGTGGATAAATTACTACTCCAGGATCGTGAGTGAAGCAGGTTTAAAAAAAAAAAAAAAAAAATTCTCCCTTCCTCCCGCTTTCATCTTTTATCAACCAAGGAAATAATCAACTAAACAGCGTGTTGAGAAAACTCATTATTTTTATTCTGTTCTGTTCTGCAATTAATGCTCCATATGTGTGGTATCATAAAGCATCCTGGCTCTGTGACATGCTAGTCTTTTATAATCATTTTGTAATCGAGGGGAAACCGCAGGTTCTGAAAAATAAGACCAATGTGGAAGTGCCAAAAAGTGCAGTTCCTCGAATGACCACTAGCTGGCTCAGAAACTGTTAAATGTCCAACTTTACAACAAAATGTTTACAGCCTGAGAGAAAAAAATGGTTTTGGTCACCATAGCTAGATTTCCTGTTCATGACAACTGTATGTTTACACAACTTATCAATTAAAATGATATGATACTATTAATAATTAGGGCCGTTACATTTGAGTTAAATCATTTGCTGTCTACGATACATGACTTTAGCTAACCAGCTATTTGGATTCATTGTAGTTTAGGATGATGGAATGCAAATGCAATGCAACAGTAGCGCATAAATCCACATTAGTCACCTTAGCATTTAAGCTAAGCTAACTATTTTGTATTAACTGAGGTAAATATGAATGTTTCAAACAAACAAACAAAAAAAGTCAGGCTCTGGTCATTCTGCCCTTTGGTCCAGTTTTGCTTATAATTTATTTCACTTGTGCTGGAAGGTTCTATGGATTGCTGTAGAGATATTATAGATATTACATGAACTCACCGGTCTTAATATAGTTAATCCCAATGTTCATTAACTAGCAGGTGGTATTGATTTTAACATGTGCAACTTATCAGAGTTACCATCAAAAATGACTGAAAATGTTTAAAAAATATATATAATTTCCACTTATAAAGTGTTAAAATCATTTGCATAAACTGTTTTTAATCTTTACCTCATTATGTCCTCCTCTTTCTTATTGAAATAAATGAAATCATTCTTAGTTATCTGATTGTGACCCACAGGATGAAACCAGCGTCGTTGCAGGAACGTCAGAGGGAACGGTGATACAATTCCAGCTCCTCTCCATGGTTCTAGGACAGGATGAGAGAGAGTGGGTCCGAACCAGAACCTTCAAGAACCATACTCATGACGTCAGAGCTGTTTTGGAGATCGACATGGCCGTTGTTTCAGGAGGTTTGATTACCTACTTTGAAATTCTTTACATATTAAATGTAATGAGGGGGCGCCATTAAGCTAAATCTCTATACTGCAGTGTGTACAGTAGGTTTGATAGAGGGTGTTATCAACTTGGAAAAAGCTTTACTGTACCCTATTTTTATCTGTTTAAATGCACAATTGCGCTTGATGTAAAGTATTGTCTCGCAATTCTACTCTGTAATGTACAATAATATGTATATTTCAGAGTAAAATTGCATGAAAATACAGTACATTACATGTAGTTTAGGGCAGTTCAGCATTACTTTAAGTTTATCCTGTAAACTAAATTAACATCGAAAAAGAAGTAAAAATTCAACACCGAATACAAGATTGCGTTGGATACACTTGATACAATCGATCTGGCTTGTTTCTCCCTCCTCAGGAATGGACACACAGATTGTCATGAGGCCTCTCCTGGATAAAATTGAAGTGAAGACCACTGCTACGGCTTTTCGCAAGATCCATTTTCCTCATGTGAGTTTTATCCCCTCAAAGTTTTTTAATCCGCATCTAAGGCTAAAATTAAGTTGCGTTGTGCTAAAAATATATATATTTCCTCCACCGTATAGCGGAGCTTAGTGTCCTGTGCAAAGAAAGCAAGTCTACTGCTGTTCCAGTACTCAACACATCTGGAGCTATGGAGACTCGGGGAGAGTGATGGCACTGGTAAGAAAGCTATGACCATCTAAATAAAATTGAAAGAATAAAGAAATCCAGTTATCTAACGGTCCCCGTCCACTTTATTATAAACTGTTTAAAATCTAGAGATGGCAATTTGTGAAATGTGCTGCTCGTCCAAACAATTTGCTGTTTCAGAAGAGGCTGCGTTGAGGAAAGACACGGTTGTGTAGCCACTTGTTAGTGAAACTAATCAGAAAAAAAGGTTAACATTTGCTAGAGAGCATAAATATTGGACTTTTGAGCAATGGAAAAAAGTCATGTGGTCTGAAGGATACAGATTGACCCGATTCCAAAGCGATGGGTGTTATAGTGTTGCTACAGTTGGTCAGGTCTAGGCTCGACAACGTTATGTGGCAATAAAATAAAGTCAGCTGATGACCTAAATGTACTGAATGACTAGTGTATCATATCTATGGAGTTTTCGTCATTGATTGCACAGGAATATTCCAGGACTCGAATTGTGAAAGAGTGGTTTTGGGAGCATGAGAAATAAGTTTTGCACATTAATTGGCCTCCACATTGTGTGCTGTAATCCAAACCAAAGGCAGTCATTTTGATGCTGCCACATGATTAGATCATTAAATAAGCACTTGTACATAAATAATATAGTTAATTATGAGTGTAACTCAAATGATAAACAAGTTCTTGAACTTTTTTCAAATATCTTTATTGTAGGAAAATAATGTGTATAATATATTGTATGGATTATGTATTAAATTCTAAACTAAATTTCTTTACATTACAATCCATATTATGAAATATTTTTCCACAAGGAGTTTGCAACAGAAGTTTTTTTTTGTCTAAAATCATACATTAAGCAACACATAAAATAAAATGTTTTGAAATACCAAAAAACTTTGTAATAAGGTTATGACTGCCATTTTTTTTTTTCTTTTTTTTTTTTTTTTAGAGATTTTGAAAACGGTTTCCTTTTTTTCTTTTAGGAATGCCTGGAAGCAGTTTACCTATTAAAAGAAAACCAGAAAAATTACTTCATTTACAGACAAAGGTATAGATTTTGCTTCTATATCACTTACTCCAAGAGAATCCAGAAGATTCATTATTTTTTTCCCCTCATCAGGGTGAGGAGCAAATCTGCTGCAGTGCCGTGTCTCCCTGCGGAGAGTGGATCGCTTACTCTACAGTGGCCAGCTTACGACTGTACAGACTGAACTGTGACAACAACAACGTCAGCATCACTAAGGTCGGTTTCTTCACTGACCGAGAATGAACGTACAACGATCAGCCCCAACACTAACACCACCACACCAGTAAACTGGTGACCTGATCATGGGTACCCAAGGCTTATCTCTGCCTGTGGGCATCAGAGGCCAGTCCATTCATCGGATCCCACAAAAAAGCCAATGTAGCACAAATTGACAAAAGTCAATGCTGAAAGGAACAGAACACCCACCCTGCCATGTGTAGGGTTTAGCTGGGACAGAGTTCAAAGTTGTTAATCTGGCCTTTAAATTCCCCAGATCTCAATCCGACCAAGTATCCATGGAATGCGCCAGACGAACAACTCCAGTCCATGGAGGCCCTACCCTGCAAGCCACAGCACCCAAACAATCTGATGCCAACATTCTGGTGCCATGGCACACATTTCCAGAGCTCTTTTCAGAGCCATAGAACAAGGGGCTACAGCTGCCAGGTGGCACAAAAGAGAACCTACACAATATAAGACATTTTCAGGGTTAATGTTCTGGCTGATTTAGTGTATATTCATACTACATGAGCTATGTAGCTACCTCAAACAAAGCCTATATACTTTACTGAACTGCTGCTGCTTGTTTTCTTATAGGTGTCCAAGCTCCCAAAGATCCTAGGCTCAGCCAATCAGATCTGCTTCTCTTCAGACTCCTCCCGCCTTTTTGTAGCTTCCAGTTGCTCAACCATACACGTGGCAGCTCTGAGCCAGACAGACTGCAAGTTTGTTACCACGCTGAAGCCGAAATCAGGTAAGAGCAATATTGTTTTGTTTTTTTCCCCAGCCCTGTTATTTATTTATTTATTTATATATCTGCAGACATATTTAATCGTTTAATAGCGTGCCTAATTTAATCCTTTTCTGTCCTTCGTTCTCTTCAAGGCTCAGGCCAGGCAGTTAATCTTTTAGCAACCAGTGAGGATGGAAAATGGCTGGCCTCGGCCAACAGTGCTCACGAGGTTCACGTGTACAATCTGAAGAAGATGAAGGTAAGCTTTAACACAGAAGTTTTAAAGATAAGAAGGAAATAATGTATGATGTGTTTGGAGTCACTCACATCTTTGATTTGTGTGTTTCAGCTACACTGTACAGTCCCAGTTTATAGCTCTGGAGTCAGCGCCATGGCTATTCATCCAACAACTAACAACTTGTTCATGGTGCACGCAGATCAGCAGGTACACAGCACATGAATTACTCCAGTGTTCATTTCTGCTTTCTATATTGTATAAGAGGATGAATCAAAATTTATTTGCACTCCGGTTACATTAAAACTTGAGGGTCTACCTGAAACAATTTACAGAAGGGAACAGAAGCGTTTGGATGTCTGCAATCAAAATTTGGACTGATACTCTAAGAAACATGAAAGTTTCTTAAAGAGAATCATTACTGGTGACGAGACATGGATGGATTGATCACTACGAACCTGAGAGTAAACTACAGAGTATGGAACGAAAACATCCTCAGTCGCTGACCGAGAAAAAGGTCAAAAGTCGACTATCAGCTGGAGAATTAATGCTTACAGAAAAAAAAGTTTAAACAATTAACAGTCCTTGTTATAGTGAGATGCTTATTGCAGAGCTGAAGCCTAAACTTCCACATTTAATTCAATTCACTTGTATTTATATAGCGCTTTTAACAATAGTCATTGTCTTCACAAAGCAGCTTCACAAAATTAAAAGCAAGAAAAGATTTCCTGGGTTGGCAATTGGAGAGAACCTGGCTCAGCGGGGAACCCATCCTCATGTGGGCCATAACAGATAGCAGGGATTGATCTGCAGTCATACTGTGTGTTAGAGCTGGAAGTTCAATATAACAGAAGATGTCAACATGGAGTCTAGTTCAGTTCGGCACCAGCATGGCACCAGGATGAGTCAGACAGGTGCTGAGGGCAGAGGGGGTCTGGATCACTGTAAGCTCGGGAGCAGTGTCATTAAGCAGAATCCAGCTGGAGGTGGTTTTTCTCTGGATGCCTCAGGATCCTTGCAGGGTTGGCCTCTGTCTACTAATGCAGAGGTGTTGTGATCTTACATGTCGATGCACGTCCGCACACTGTCGGACGTGCATCGACACACTGTCGACACCCTGCAAAAACTTCATTTTGAGGTGTTAAAGCATCGTCTCTATAGTCCCGATCTCGCTCCATCCGACTTACACCTGTTTGGTCCCTAGAAAGCAGTCGTGCGAGGATAAAGATCCACTTCTGATGATGATGATGTGAAAACAGGTGCATTCAGAGGAGGTTTGCATCTCAGCCTAAAACATTTTTTATGAGGGTACATGAGAACTTGACAGATGGCCAAAGTGAGATTATGTCTAAAACAGGGTGTATTTGTCTTTCCTAAAGGAGAATTTATTTTAAATCAACCACCCTTATTGCGAATAATTTTTGACTCACCCTTGTATTATTAGTTACAATTGGCGTTGTTTGTGTACATGTACCATGAATTCTTGTATATTCGTCAACGAAATAAGTACAAAAAGTAATTTGATCACCTGCTACATTTTTGCTGTGTGGGGGTTTATGTTTCACATGTGATGGACTGCATTAGCCTTTCCATTAACTGATGCTTATTTAAGTATTGCAGAAGCATTGATTTAAGTGTTTGTGCTTGTTTTGGTTCTGCAGCTGTTTGAGTACTCTATAGAGCAGAAGCAGTACACTGACTGGAGTCGACTGGTGCAGAGGAACGGACTTCATCACTTGTGGCTGGAGAGAGACACGCCAGTCACCAATGTGACCTTCAGTTGCAAAGACCCAGCCCACATTGTACTGCATGACATGTACATGTTCTGCATCATTGATCAAACCCTGGTAAGACTTTAAATCATCATACCTAAAGATAAAATAAAAATTTGTAACGGTGTGGATCTGGATGAATTTTTATTAATTTCATGAAAACTCTTCTGGGATGATTTGGGGACGGTTATGAAGTGATGTTTATTTCCCAAGGTTATTCTGGAGTTTTATTCTCTTTCCAGCCTCTTCCTGATAAAAAGGCTCAGTTCTACAACCAGCTGACTCTGCGAAGCTTGCCTGAGAAGGAAAGGAAAACTCATAGCCATGCTTTCAAAGTTTGCAAGACCTACAAGGTGTGTTTCGAACACATTCAACACCAACTGCTCTGAAAATATATTGCATTCATTCTTCCTTGAGAGTATCCTCAGATTTAACATCTCTAAGGGCTGATGATACCATTGTGTATGAATGTGTGCACAGGGTTTAATTGTGAACTGCCTCTCTGTTGTACAGGAGCTGCTATTCGCTGGACTGATGGAGGATCAGTCACTGGTGGTTGTGGAGCGCCCCCTGCTGGACATTACAGCTCAACTCCCACCACCAGTCAGACAGAAGAAGTTTGCTACATAAGTGTGTTTGTGTGTGTGTGTGTGTGTGTGTGAGAAAGAGAGAGAGAGAGAGTCAAAGAGAGACATATTGTGAACCTGCTTATCCCCATGCTTTGTATTGTTTTGATACAGTAATAAATGGAATATTTACTGTATTGTGAAAATGATGGGCTTGGCATTTTGTCTTGACATTTAATGTAATGTAGACAATTTTTCTGTAACACCATTACTCTGAAGACAAAAATGGTGGTTAATGCAGGTGACTTAATACCACCTTGACATTAAAGAATATGAATAATGGCATGTACAGTTGTGGCCAAAGGTTTTGAGAATTAAATAAATATTGGAAATTGGAAAAGTTGCTGCTTAAGTTTTTATAATAGCAATTTGCATATACTCCAGAATGTTATGAAGAGTGATCAGATGAATTGCATAGTACTTCTTTGCCATGAAAATTAACTTAATCCCCCAAAAACCTTTCCACTGCATTTCATTGCTGTCATTAAAGGACCTGCTGAGATCATTTCAGTAATCGTCTTGTTAACTCAGGTGAGAATGTTGACGAGCACAAGGCTGGAGATCATTATGTCAGGCTGATTAGGTTAGAATGGCAGACTTGACATGTTAAAGGGGGGTGATGCTTAAAATCATTGTTTTTGCATTTTTAACCATGGTGACCTGCAAGGAAACGCGTGCAGCCATTATTGCGTTGCATAAAAATGGCTTCACAGGCAAGGATATTGTGGCTACTGAGATTGCACCTAAATCAACAATTTATAGGATCATCAAAGAGCTTGCTCAGGAATGGCAGCAGGCAGTTTGAGCACTTCTGCACGCACAGTGAGGCGAAGATTTTTGGAAGATGGCCTGGTGTCAAGAAGGGCAGCAAAGAAGCCACTTCTTTCCAGAAACAACATCAGGGAGAGATTGATCTTCTGCAGAAAGTATGGTGAATGGACTGCTGAGGACTGGGGCAAAGTCATATTCTCAGATGAAGCCTCTTTCCGATTGTTTGGGGCATCTGGAAAAAGGCTTGCCCGAAGAAGAAAAGGTGAGCGCTACCATCAGTCCTGTATCATGCCAACAGTAAAGCATCCTGAGACCATTCATGTGTGGGGTTGCTTCTCATCCAAGGGAGTGGGCTCACTCACAATTTTGCCCCAAAACACAGCCATAAATAAAGAATGGTACCAAAACACCCTCCAACAGCAACTTCTTCCAACAATCCAACAACAGTTTGGTGAAGAACAAAATTTTCCAGCACGATGGAGCACCGTGCCATAAGGCAAAAGTGATAACTAAGTGGGACCAGAACGTTGAAATTTTGGGTCCATGGCCTGGAAACTCCCCAGATCTTAATCCCATTTAGAACTTGTGGTCAATCCTCAAGAGGTGGGTGGACAACCAAAACCCACTAATTCTGACAAACTCCAAGAAGTTATTATGAAAGAATGGGTTGCTATCAGTCAGTATTTGGCCCAGAAGTTGATTGAGAGCATGCCCAGTCGAATTGCAGAGGTCCTGAAAAAGAAGGGCTAACACTGCAAATACCGACTCTTTGCATAAATGTCATGTAATTGTCGATAAAAGCCTTTGAAACCTATGAAGTGCTTGTAATTATGTTTTAGTACATCACAGAAACAACTGAAACAAAGATCTAAAAGCGGTTTAGCTGCAAACTTTGTGAAAACTAATATTTGTGTCATTCTCAAAACTTTTGGCCACGACTGTAGACTGCAGAAAAAAACAGATTTTATTTACAATAGACAACAGCAGAAAAATAATAATAATAAAAAAATCTAAATGCTGTACTAAAAATAGTGCAAAAGTGGGCACATTTTGCACGAAAATGTGCAATTTGAATGTGTTGTTCAACCATCTGTGCACACTGCTCTCGTCAATGGTGTCATCTCCATAAACATCCTGTAGCGCAGTGGGAGAGCATCAACTGTGATAAAGAGCATCCGAGTCCTTTGTGTAAAGGAAGACTTACTCTACCAACACAGTGCAGTTGGAATAACCTTAAAAAAAGTAAGTACACTTTATTGTCTAACGAACTGGCAACGGAAATTAGTACACCGTAAGTGAACATGTCAAAACTGTGTCCAACGTGTCAGTATTTAGTGTGAGCGCCATTGTCATCTAGTCGGCCTTAAAGCTCCTAGGCGTGGAATTCACCAGAGCTGCACATGTTGTGGCTGGGATCCTCTTCCGCTCCTTCATAATGATATCACAGAGCTGCTGGATGTTAGACACATGGTTAGACACATCGCCACCCTCCGCTTGAGGACGCCCCACAGGTGCTCAATAGGGTTCAGGTCTGGAGACATACTTGGCTGCTGACTAACACATGAACATGATGATTGGGACATGTGCCTTTGCATGGTTAAAGATGTACAGCTGTTATCACGTAGGGTGTACTCACTTTTGTTGCCAGCTATTTTGACAATAATCGCTGTATGTTAGTTTCAGAGGACATTAAATCTATATTGTTATACAAGCTTTACATTGACTGCACTAAAATATATTCAAGTTTCATTTCTTTAGTATTGTCCTTTAAGAAGATATATTAACATGCTTGTTGGAATTAGAGGGGTATACACAATAACTCTGGATGTGGTAATCATCAGTACCGAAAGCATTATTGCAAAAATGTTTACTTTTTTCACTACATTGCTCTCTCCATCCATATTATGAAGAGATACAGTACAATGTGTTCTGTATCATGGTTTTGTGAAGCCATGTATTCCTGATTTGCACTGTAAGTCGAGCTACTTAAGCTTAAAAGTATTGTTGCACTTGAATGGTCTGAGAGTGTCCGTGAATTTTTCTAGTATGTATGTGTAAAATAATATTCATTAGATTTCTTTGGAAGGAATGGCTAATTGTTGGCCCTTCTGTACCATCAGAGGTAAAGCTGCCTTTTGTAAAGGGAAGTCTTCAGGGGGGGGGGTTATTTATTTATTTATTTATTTTTGGTTTCTTGAAAACAGGCTGCTTTGTAAAACTTTTTCCTTCAATAGAGGGAACAAAGAACAGCTGGTAAACAGAGCTAACACATTTTTCCACTGTGCCACATTAAATGTAGCTATAAATGAGAAAATAAATACAATATGTTGTTCGTTAATAAATAATAAAACTTTATATTTGTCATTGCTATGGTGTGAAAGGAATAAAACGTTAGGAACATTTTGAACTGTAAGAGGGACTAGTGTAATGAAGCATGTTTTTGTGTACAGTACTCTACCAGTCAAAAGTTTGGACACACCTCCCAATTCCATGTTTTTTTGTGATTTTTATTTCTTTGTACATTGTAAAACAATGCTGAAGACATTCAAAATATGCAATAATCTTCTTTGAACAGTTCATATTGAGATGTGTCTAATCTAATCTGAGGTGCTGTTAATTAATTGGTGATTTCTGAGGCTGGTAACTGTAAATGAACATCTCTTCTGCAGCAGAGGTAAGTTTTGGTCTTGCTTTCCTGGGATGATCTTCATGAGAGACAGTTTCATCATGGTGTTCGATGGGTTTTACAAATGCACTTGACAATACTGTTGTAGCAAGAACTATTCATTCTTAATTACCTAATGCCATATGTGTTATTTCATAGTATTGAATACAAAATCCAGTATTGTTCTACAACGTACAACTTACAGGGCTTTAAGGATATACTACTAATGTCTTCATGCCAGATACAACAGCACACCTTCTGAGGACTTATGGAGTCCCTGATTATACAGATCATACCTGTGTGCATAAAGGGCACCTAAACAATATTAAGCAGGTAGCGGCTGATTATCGTTCAATTGTAATCTTGTAAACAGTGTCAAACTGGTCAAGAAGAAAAACCCTACATCTAGGTATCAGGATATCTTTTGCACAACCCTTCTTTCTTGAGAGAGTAAATGGAGGGGCATGTTTTTCATGACCTAAAAGACCAACGCAATGGTGAACTCAGGGTTCTACTCCTCATTTACAAAGCAATGTAAAAATGTCATGTCTGCATACAACATTAGAAATGTACACTGTAATACTTCTTGCCTTTGAAAGAGTTAAACTGTATGTACACGTATTATTCATTCATCTGCTATCCCGCTTTGTCCTGTATACAATGTCACGGGGAACTGAAACCTATCCCAGTAAACCTAGGGCATGAGCCACGGCACACCCTGGATAGTGTGCCAATTCATTGTAGGGCACACACTATGGGTAATTAGGACCCTCAAACTTAGAGGTGCGTGGCCGAGGTGTTAACCTCTATACCACTGTGCAGCCTATACAAGTACTAGCTTCAGATTGATTAACATGGACATACATCAATGTCTAGTTTCCCGCTTCGTCTGTGAATATGATAAATTTTGAAAATTGTTAAATTATGATTGATTATAATTTAAATGCAGTTATTTATCTAATTTTAAAACCTGTATAAATTCAATATTTCTCAGAGGCATAAGTCCTCAGAGTCATGCTGGCTCGTCTATTCATCTGAATAAACCAAATTAATGGAGAAAATAACCAGCACTATTTAAAGCTAGACTGTATTCACTCAAATCACAATGCGCACTGAACCGAATGTCCTGCATGAATACAAATTTGCATTTGCATGTTACAGCCCTCTTTTAAATGTACAATGCATTATGACCACAATTAATAATCCATTTTTACTTTTGTTTCATTATTGTTATTTTTCTTCTGAATTTTCTTCCTGAGTGTCAAAGTGAGAGCAAGATGAGCATTTGAGTCCAAAGTTGTCTGTTTACAAACACAGATTACAGCACCTTCAAGCCAAATGATTGTAAATATTATGAATAATAAAACTAGAAGAATTTGTACAACATATTCCTTTTAATGTTAAATTAAAGCCTGGGGTTTCTTTTGTACATTATTAGGTTGAGCTTTGATTAAATATTTTAACACTTCGAAAAAATACAATTAGTTTTTATTATTTATTATTATTAATTATTTATTTATTTATTTATTTATTTATTTTTTAACCAAAAATGGGTTTATTAAATATTGTGATGATGCACTTTGTGTTTCAAGCTAGCCAGTTATAACATGCTGAGTGGTGTTTGAAAATGTTGACATTTCCATATAATAGCACCTTCAATAAATCACCAAAACCCAGCTTTTTAAACCATAAGGTAAGGACATCCAGTTTCTGCAAAAGTGTTGGCTGTTTTTTTTTTTTTTTTTTTTTGCATCAATTCTGTAGATCTATGATGGTCACCTATCAGAAAACAAGAGTGTATTCATGTAAGAATAGAATTGTACTTTAAATGTATAATGTATTTCTTTAAATGATCTTTGTGCTGTAGAGGGCATTCAAAATATTTCATTAAATTTTTTTGTCAAAGGCATTCCTATATATATATATATATATATATATATATATATATATATATATATAAACAATGTATAAAACACAAATATTTTGTTGAAGACAAAATGGTGTTATTTATAGACATAATTACAATGTGTTGTAGTAAAATGCCAACCCATGTTTATGTCTACAGCTAACTTTAGTTTAGTCCGCATCATAAATGGGTAGATTGTAATCCATGAATAATATAAACTAAATATTTGTGGCAACAAATTTGTGTAAATGCAAGTTTCTCATATTGTTGAAATAGACAGAGTGCCTTCCTGAGTTGACTCCTGTAATAAAACTTTTTTAAAAACCATTGCTGGTTTAAGCTTTATCAGCCATTCTGGAATCTAAAAAAATTGTGAGTAAGGAAATTCGTTATCACTGCAGTCAGATTCATAATTAATTTCAAACATTTACAAAAAAATTCTCACCTTACTGTTCAGCCCATATGCTTGTGATGTTTCTCATAACCCACTGCTATGTTACTTCCTGTTAGGACGAAACAGCAAAGATTAAAACAACAATTGTGAGCTTCCCAGGGTTTCACTTGAACATTTCCTCCCCATCACTACTATACTTTAGATATTGATATTAATTGTCAGTCATACTGACATAAGTAATTCTTATGATCTTTGATGTACTTGTGCCTCAGGCTACGACCATCTAAACTGTGTATTCCAATACATCATACAGCCAAAACATCAACACCACCGCAACTTAACTTCACACCGATAAACTGGTGACAGGATCATAGACACCTAAAACTCACCAATACATGTGGTTACTGAAGTCAATAGAACACACTTTCAGAGGTCGCGTCATGTCATTCCTTGAGAGGTCAGAGCTGCTTTGGTGGAACAAGGGGAACTCAAATCCTAGGTTGTTCTAATGGTATTGGTTTTAATGTTATGGCTGATCTGTATACTGATCTGTATACTGTATTGTTTAAAAAAATTAAAGACTTTTCTATTTTTTTTGCTCATATTTCTTTACCAGTTGGTAAATTATTTTCTGAATTTGTATAACTTTACTAAACTGATCAATCGTACGTAAATTGGATATTTGTTATTGTCTTACTATTGTGCTATTTATTTATTTTTCATTATTATTCATTCATTATTATTCATTATTTATAAATATGTGTTGTCTATAATGTAACATTGTTAACAGGGATTCAGATACTGTTTAATTTCTACCTGCTTACCAGATACCAGATGGATTTTCCAGCAAGATCAAGTTCTAGGGTTTAAACATCTGGTTCTCCAGAAGAAGAAGAAAAAAAAAGACAACTGCATTTAAAGTTTCCATTCTTTCTGCAGCACATGGGCATTGTGCAAAGTTTTTTTTTTCTTTTTCAAAAATTTATTTTATTGGATTTTGCTGTGCTGAAACATTGAAACATTACATTGGACAGGTACAATGTAGACCAGTATTTAACCACATTCACTACAGAAGGTATATAAGAAAGGCACCTACAAAACTTTCCATGTCCCTCACTCTCCACCCTACTCTATTCCCCATGCAGGCTTCATGACGAAGAGTGGCAGATAGACATATGGGATAAAATAATAGGGTTGCTTTAGATTAATGAAAGATCACTAATCTTTACGCTACCATTTAGTTAGGATAATGCATTCATTGATTATTTCAAGGTCAGATTTCCATGTCTTGTTTGTAAACCTTTCTATGCCAGATATTTGATTAAAACTTAATTGATTATGTTTAAATCTATTTCACTTTGGCATGTGGTTGACTTGATCAAATTGTGACTTTTGCAATGTGAGAAAGTCGCACTTATCAGCAGAAGTGAAAAGCACTATGAATAATAATGGTAATGAAAAGTAATATTAAAAAAAAAGTATCCACAGTTTTGGTGAAAAAAAAAATCATATTTATAGATCTTTGTGTTACAGACAGAGAAACCCAAATTAGACCCAAATTTTTTTTCAGATCTTATGGCTTATTTGCCAGAATTCAAGCACAGTAACATCTGACAAATTTCCCCAAACCCCCACACAAATATGATATTGCAGGAACTAGATTTGAGACAATTGAAATAGCAGACTGATGAATTCAGACCTGAGTTTCCCCGCTGTTTTATACACTGCCCTCGGTTGGGGATGCCTGCAGAGGGGTTTCCAGGGTTGATGATGTGGCATTCATATCCAGTAGGACAGTGTAAGGGCTCGTCCCCATCTTCTGTAGTGCTGCATGCCTCAGCTACAAAGACCACACAAAGGTAACAGCATTTTTGTAGAGAAATAGTTATAATCGGGATGGTGGTGTATGTTGTGATGATTACCACTCACCCTGGAGAACCTCTTCTGGTCCATCCAAGAGCCAGCCATTTCCACCAAGCCACCGTGGCTTGGGTTGCACCAACCAGTCCAGCACTGATCAATGCACAAAATTAATGTACCTACATCATTAATATACCTACATAAATACGAGGAGCATTCAAGTCAAACCAGGACTGAAAGCTTAAAAATGATTGACATTTGCAGAAGACTTGTGCTGAGACTCTTAACTGTAGTAAAACATCAAATTCTACAAATGTTTTAAAGAATGCCGTACATCCATAAATGACAATCCCAGCCAAGGTGGCTCAGATACCACTTCAGTCCCATGAACATTCAGCAAATGGAACGCCTGATTGAATGCTTCAATCAAGGGTCGCCAAAGCAGTCCATCCAATCTGCACACAAGTTGGCACAGGTTTTTTTTTTGTTTTTTTGTACACCTGATGGCCTTCCTAATGCAACCCTCCTATCTTATCCAGGCTTGTGATTGACAATGCATTCAGTGGCTGGAATTTGGACATTGGGTGGGAACTGAATCTTGGCTGTCCATATGGTTGGCGAGAAACCTACCACTAAGACAACTATGCCAGATAACTATGTTCTGTTATTCTCTACAGTCAAAAGACTTGGTTTAACTTTGGTTGAACACTCCCCTCTATTAAAAAATGTACTATGTAAAGAATCTGTAGCTTCATGTAACCGTAATTCTACACTGTTGTTTGTCTGCATGTGTGTCTACATATGGGTGTGTATTCCTACCCGGTGGAGGTTGAACTGACTCCAAACATGCATAGGTGCAGCCATTGTAACAGCAGCGTTTGTGTCTCTCACACTCTGAGTCTGAGCGGCAACTGGGCACCTCACACGCCCGCTCGGGAAGCATCTGAGGTGGAGGTGGGCACCGATCATTCTTTTGGTGTTGATTGGACTGGAAGAGGTTTGGGTATTCATAGTCCTGGAAGAAAAAATATGTGCAATCTTTATTCAATCCTGCAGTCCAACACAAAAATGTTACTTATATACACGGTTCTTTGTTGCTAAGGTGGTGCCATCAAGGGTGTTTCTCTTGTACCTTTAGTATGTGGTATAGACAGAAATGTGTAGTGTGTCTTTATTTTGTTTTTTAAATAAAAAAGTGTTCCCTTAACATTCAAGTATGTTTTTTTTTAAAGGAATACTTACATTTTCAGGTCAAAGAAATGATCAAAAGATGTACCCTTGACAGTACCACATCACTGAAAAGGAAAAGGATAGTTTGCGATATTTATTCCTGAGAGCCAACAGGAATAAATGTAGTGTTTTTTTTTCTAAACACCTGTATCTGACAGCATATGTGTCCTCCATAAAAAATAAGAGGAAAATAAGTGAAAATAAAATTTTTACTTTAACATCTCACACATCTTAAAACTTTTTATATGTTCCTTATCTAAATGGTCTTTAAGTTTGTAGTTAAACCTCACATATCATGTCCTGTAGATGGTGCCATTTGAACTTTGACGTGAGTACAATACCTTTTTGGTTCAGTCTCAATTCTCAAAGAACTATCCAATTTTTCAGTTTAATAATCATATATACATCTAGCTCACTCTGTTCCCTACGATGTGTAACACACTCCATAAGTATTTGCATAAATGCTGAAATATGTTCAGCTGTATTATGTTAGAGGCCCCTTTGCCTGTTAAACTGGGTGTAGGCTGTGCTGTAGCTCTGCCAGGGATTTGTACTTATGTGAATCAAGATCTGTAAAGCAGCCATGTGTGCAGTGCGCTCAGTTCACTGAGCTTGGCATTCTTTCTTTGCCTTTTACAGAAAGGTGACACGTGAGTTTAAAGTTCAGGACAAGAGATTTACAGTACGGTTACCTGTGTCATAATAGAGACACTGTTCTTTATAAAAGAACCATAAAAGCCATAGGGATTTGCACTAGCATTTCCTTTATCTTTATGCAGGAGTTGAAGGATGTGAATTAACTCTACAAAGGTTCAGCTTCAAAAATGGGCTAGAGCCAGGTTTTCCAAAAAGAGGTACTGTTAAGGCCAGGACGGCCTAGACTCCCTACACACTTCTGTCTCAAAATCTCTCTTCCCTATTGTCCTTCCTTTAGGCTTGACTATATTCCCAGCCTGTTTAAAAATCTTGACACTCTGAATGTGGGATAATGAGTAATCTAACCTGTGTTCTGCTCTGAATGTAGATACAGATGTGTCTCTGTTTTAGAGTGCCACTATTCATTGTTACAGGGCTGCCAGGTTTGTGTGACAGAAGCATCACAGTGGCTTTTCAAAACTACCTCATAAGTCAATAAAGGTCATTAAACCCAGTCAACTTCTCCTGAACCATGGACTCCAAAGTCAAGATTACATTTGCAATAACATTTATAAACTAAAATCTATTAATCCTGAAACATACTGATATAATTATTGTAATGTATGCTGAATAAAGTAACCCAAAAAGGATGCACACCCAGAAACAAAAAATGTTGATTTGGCCACTGCTTTAACTTTTTTTTTTTTTTTTTTAATAATACCTTGCAGTTTGCGCTTACTGTAACAAATGACCTTATTTAGCAAGTAGATTAAGACAACCATTAGCGTGGCACTAAAACGACCATTAAAATAGAAGCAAATGTTTGGAATGGGTACTTAAGTTGTTAAGTGTTTCGACCTAAAGTACTAGACACACATATGCTGTATAAAAGGAACACAGGTCAGCTCCACACAATTGTTATTGCACTGAGTAGTCACAGTCCCACCGAGGCTGGAACCACATTGTTTTGTGCTCGTTCTTTATGAGCATTTGGGTGAAGTGGAAGCAGTGGAAAGGTATTAGAGACATATAGTCCTGTAATACAACTAATAACTGGAATGCAATTTTCAAATAAGAAACAAGTGCCTTCAGTGATGTACAGTACACCTATCTACAGTACTGATGATGCAACAATAGATAGAAAAACTGGCCTTGCTTACAGAATGGATGTGATAGCATATTCAGAAGTTTATTCTGGGCATATGTGACCATGTGCATGCTGTAAAGATTATAAAATGCATTTGTCAGGTATGGAAACTGGTATGACAGCTGTTTTATAATAGAGGAGACCTAACTGGGAAGGGGAAAATGGCCAAATTAAATTTAAGAGAACCTTGGAGAAGGGCAAAGGGGAATTATGGAGTGGATAATACATCATGGTTACCATTTTTCTATAGCAAAATCTAAAAAAAAAAAAAAAACAAGAAATATCTTTCTTTTCCTTTTTCAAAAACTTTCAGCAGGTTTTTTCGATTTTCCGTCTATCTGTTCATCACTTTGTATACCTAGTGTACAAAGTTTAAGATCTAAATTTGGGTAAATAGCAAAACCTTTTTCGTTTCTTTTTTCACATTCTTACAAACATGCAAACTTTTTGTTCATTGCCAAAATATATGAGTAATATCTCCAACTATCTCACAGTCTCTCTATTATAGGCCAGTTGTATTGCTGCATTTTGAAGTTATAACAAAAGAAAACCATTTTGTGATAAACATCTGTATATTCTAACACAGTACTTGTCTTATTAATATGATTTAACTTTTTTGTCTTATTCATTGTGGATATATAAGAGTATGAAAGCTGTAGCTTACTTATATACATTTCTCCTTTTTATTATTCCCATACTGATGTCAGAACAAAGTGTGTCCATCTCTCTTAGGACTAGAACTTTAAGTAATCTGATGAGGCTTGGTTCAAGTCCATTTTCATGTGCATTCTTGTGTATAATTTCTCCAACCAAGATGTTTCTCATCTGCTGGCCACTTATGGGACTTTTTTTAAAAATGAGGAATACTTTGCTGTAGCATACTTAAGTTACAACTGGAATAGATGTCATAGCTCAGATACAGGACGACTTCATTCATAGTTCTCACAATTAAACCGATTATCTTTCGAGACATTTGGCATCAGGAAAAGGGTATAGTAACTCCTTCCTGTTTGGATTTAAAAGGCCTGGGATCTCTGTAAAGTTTGCGTGTTGTGATGCATGTTGGGACATTTTTCTTCCTGTTTGTCTCCTCATGCACTAATGTAGAGATGTCAACTGTTCCATGATGAAAGTATTTACTGGCCATATTGTCTCTCACGGTGGGACAGCCGCAGGCCAGCAGAAGTCACGAGAGACTTCTTAACTACTAAACAGATCCGTGATTCAGATCTGCTGTCCTCATTTGGGTCACTGAGAGTTTTTTTTTTAACAGAGAGCTACAGAGTACATGATAGGAAGTAATCAAAAATCCTAAATATAGTTAAATGCATGTCGTATTTCATTTTGTAAATTATTTTCTTTTAGCAGAGTATGATAAAACAAGTTTTTAACTTTTTTCCTGTCTTAAAATCCTTAAAGTGGATAAAAGGCACTTAATTACTGAGTCTTGTAAATGTGTGTTTATTGACTTGTTTAAGCATGTTCACAATCCCTGCATAAGTGCATCATTTAATCACAAATCACAATGGCAACAGGACAGACTAATAATTGTCAGCAAATTGTCTCACTACTACACTGTAAACTTTATGATGCACTCACTCTCACTCATTTTCCATAACTGCTTATCCTGTACAGGGTCATGTGAGGCCTGGAGCCTACCCCAGGGGACTCGGAGCAAAAGATGGGGCACACCCTGGACCCGTGCCAGGCCATTGCACACTACGGTCAATTTGGAAATGGCAATTAGCCTAATCTGCATGTCAGAGAAAACCCACCAAGCACGAGGAGAACATGCAAACTCCACACACATAGACCTGAAGCAGCCTGTGATACATTCATTTATCATTAATATTTACAAACAGTGCATCTCAAAAATCTTAATCATGAAAAAGTTTTTTTTATTTAATTAAAAAAGTGAAACTGATATATTCTAGATTCATTACATATAAACGGAATTATTTAATGTCTTTAAATGTTTGTGTTATGTATATGTATTAAGTTTTTTATTTTAATATATATGTTACGGTTTTAATTTTGATGATTACAGCTTACAGCTCATGAAAGTAATTTCTGAAAAGTATGTTAATTTATGCACTTAATACTTGGTTGTGGTTCCTTTAGCACTAATTACTGCATCAATGATGCATGGCATGGAGGCTATCAGCCTGTGGCACTGCTGAAGAGTTATTGAAGAGCAGGCTTTGATACTAGCCTTCAGCTTGTCTGCATTGTTCGGTCAGGTGTTTGTCATTTTCCTCTGAACAGTACTCATAGATTCTCTATGAGGTTCAGATCAGGTGAATTGCCTGACCAATCAAGTCCAGTAATATCACGGCCATGACTGCTAGTGGTAGTTTTCGCACTGAAGGCAGATGATAAGTCCTGCTGGAAAAAGAAATGGACATCTCAGTAAAGCTTGTCAGCAAATGGAAGCCTGAAGTTCTCTAAAATCTCCTGGTAGATGGCTACTTAGATGACTTTGGACTTCATTAAACACAGTGGACCTACTGTACACCAGACACACAAAATCTTCACCAACTATGGGAACCTCAGACTGGACTACAAGCAACTTTGATTTTGTGTGTCTCCACTCTTTCTTCAGACTTTGGGATGTTGCTTTACAAATGAAATGCTAAATCTTCTTTCATAAAAATGTAAAAAATAGGACTATAGAGCACAAAAACAACCATCCAGTACTTTTTTCCTTACCCTAGGTAACATGCTTCTAAAGTTGTCTCCAAGGCTTGATGCTAGGAATGAAACAGTTGGAGCCCATTTTCCCAGAAGATGTCTGTGTGTGGTGGCTCTTGATGCACTGACTCCAGCTCCACTCTACTTCTTATGACGTTCTTGCTTGACAATCTTCCTTGGGACAGGAATCCCTTGTAATCCCTGCCCTTTCAGCAATAACCTTCTTTGGCTCCTTTTGGAGTGTGTCGATGATCGTCTTCTGGATTGTAAAGTCAGCAGTCTTCCCCATGGTTGTGGTTGCACGTACTGAACTTGACTAAGAGATACACAGTATTTATCCTGTCTGATTAAAAATGTAATAACATATTTTGAGATATTGGCTATTTGATTTTCATGTAAGCCATACTCCTCAAAATAAACAAACAAGCAAATAATTATATTTCACTTTACCTGTAATCAATGTAAAATATATTAGAGTTTCACTCTTTATAGATGCACTGTATATTATTAAAAATTATTGGTACCCTAAAGACCTTCCTTTGAAGTCGACTTAAAATGTGTATCAGTAATTGAGATATCTCACATCATTATTCAAACCCCACAAGATGCTTCTTTTTACATGAAGACGAGCTACCCCTCCACTGCCTTATTTTATTATTAAACTTTCTATTTCTGCTAAAATCTTATCTTCTCCCAAGTTTTACAGCTTCAATTAGTGATTTTTAGAATCTTACACTAAATAATGCTTTAGATCTTAGTTTCATGTAAGCCCGTGTAGAAGTGTGCAAATCTATATAAACACTGTACACACTGAATCTATTACTGTCCTACATCTGGCTGACTGCTTGCTGCATGACCTTGAACCTAAATATTTACAATATTTTTTACTGTGCTAACTGTGTAACATTACCATAGTGTTTTGAAAAATGACCTATTCACCTGACTGGGATTATTGTGCTGCTGAAGAGCGAGCACATGACTTCTGCACACTGCTGCTGTGTGAACTTGATTGTGGCACAGAAGAAATAGAGTTCAGAATGAAACTAGATATCATTTAAAAGATTTTTTATTGTTAAACAAGCTTGCTTTTTGGCTAAAAAATAACATAACTTAATGTCAGGTGCAGGTAGCAAGATTAACGTTTACTCTCTACACATTTAAAACAATTGTCAATTTAAACATCCATATATAATCCATCTACAACTACAACATCTACACCTGCACAATGTTTATTCGTTCATTCATTCACTTTCAGTAACTGGTATATCCGAGCCAGGGTTCAGTCAAGATAGAGACAATCTCTCAAACACCGAGCACATGGTGGGAGCATTCATCCTGAATGAGATCACAGGGCAACATTCACACACACATATAACTAAGTGGTGATGAACCAATGAACTTTATGATCTTCACTTATAGTTTTTGCTATAAGTTGCTAGAGTTTCATGTAAAGGTTTTCAATAAAAAGAGGGCAAACAACACACATC